>NC_052499.1:37657821-37862857 GCF_016617805.1 Bactrocera tryoni | reverse complement strand
GTCATGTTGTCCGAATGGACGAAAACTCTCCAGCTCTGAAAGTATTCGACGCAGTACCCGCCGGGGGAAGCAGAGGAAGAGGAAGACCTCCCCTCCGTTGGAAGGACCAGGTGGGGAAGGACCTGGCTTTGCTTGGAATATCCAATTGGCGCCACGTAGCGAAAAGAAGAAACGACTGGCGCGCTGTTATAACTCGGCTATTATCGCGTAAGCGGTGTCAACGCCAATAAAGAAGATGAAGAAGATACGTTTATTTATGTAATCATGCGTAAAATGCAATGTAAATGAAAATAATTGTATATGTTTTTTATGTCTGTATGGTTAGTATTGTCTCAGCATATTCAATGACGTGTATGCTCAAAGACATTTGAACGGGCTATACATTTTTAATAAATCCTTCTAAATTTCTAAAATACATACCTTATATGTGAGAATATAATATATATACATATATATATATATAATTTAGTAACTTCTTTTGATATATGAGAAGAAAATTATGATTTTTCGAAGTATTAATTAACTACTGACGTGTCTAATTCAGCTTTTTAAGTTCGCTGCACACTAATGAGTATTATATTTGGCCTAACTTTGGTAGCAAGCTATATATTACAATTCATGGATTACATAACATATGTGGAAAATCAAAATAATATTTTCTGGAACTAATTTATATGCAATTCGCTAACAAATTCATAACAAAATAACCGTCGCACTCAGCAGGCACAACAGCAAGCCTGAACCTGATATAATATACATATGTATGTATGTACGTATACTCACCACATACTCCCACCCAAAATAAACAGTTTCTCACGTACTGGCAACTGCTACTCCGCAAGAGCAATTATTTACTAGCACACATAGAACTTTGCCAAAATCAGTTTGTACACAAAATCAAATTTATATACCAGTAAGTATACCGAAGTAGGTAATTGACATTCATTGTCCTTGTTAGTTGCTGCGGATTGACTGCCATGTTGCGGCATACTTTCTTGTTGTTGTGAAAACATGCCTCTGCCGCAACACACGCCCCAATAGCACTGGTGATACTTTCTGTCACACACTTTTGTTTTATGCCAGCTGTTTGGGTAGCAAATAAATTCGTTTGTTGGATTAATACTAATAATGGCACATAATAATAATAACAATCATCGTTCGGTGCATGTAACATTGACAGTTTAAGGCCGAAATTTTGCGTTACCAATGCAGCGCTATAAAGTTCCTGCTCTCTTTAAGTGAGGTTAGGTTTCAAGTAAATCATATTAAATATACGACAAATTTGGCTTAAGCCATGTGAAGGGTTTATTTTGCCCTAATTTAATTTCCTTTGCGTTCGCAGTTGGCAACGAACTCGGCAGCCACAACTAGTTTGCGCTATACGACCGAGAGGGGTGCGTGGTTAAGGTGGCCGCACACTGTATTTTATTTGTTGTGGCTTATACATAGATTATTTAGGTTGCGTATACGACGTGGCGCACATCAACGGTGATTTAGGGTGTTTCTAACGTCAACGCGTGTCGCTCGTTTCAGTTTTCACTTAGCGTACTTTTCTTGCCGGCATTGATTTAATTTGTTATTTTCTGCTTAATTCCTTCATAGATTCGTTGACGTTGTAATCAATGCCGCCGTAAACAGACAGCAACACTGAGCGCACGAAGTCTTTACAAGGTAAGTTAATGATTTGTTATTGCCGAAAAATTTGTACTTAAAAAGCTTTCGATTAGATGGAGCGAGTTTAATATAAAAGGTTAAAATTAGTGTTTAAAATTATATTACTGTACCGCTCTAAAAGCCCGAATAATGGAAAAAGCTGTTGTCTTAAAATATATGAACTCGCACACTTGCATTGCTTTCTTTCTTAGGCATAATAGTGCATATTTGTTGCAATACATTTTTAAAGAAACAATGAAATGTATAAACTTTGAGCTGTTTAATATACGATTAGACAAAATTCCTAGAAAGTTTCCTAAGAAAGTTCATCAAATATACAGGTGTTTCCTGTGCCAAATCAAATATGCAGTATTCTTCTTAGCCCACTCTGCTGCTAAGCCTCCATTAAACGTATTGTCATTTAATAGCGCAGTCGTCTCCTTTTTCATGATAAAGTTATACACTTCTTCTTTACTTTGCTCTTTAGCGCGAAAGTCTAAGCTATGGCGGCCACTAGAGCTGCATAATCATAACAAGTTTTAATTACGTGCCAGCATTTCTATTAAGTCAATTTGCTGCGCGATATTTGTGCAGCGCGCCTAATGAGTTTAGCAAGAAAATAGTTGTTAAACTTGCTGTCACCAGAAGAAGGTGAAAAACGACGCAAACTAATTTAATACCACTACAGAGAAGTTCTTATTGCAGGCAGCGATAATTTTTTATCTTAAATGGGCGAATTGCTGAGAAAATATGAGGGAAAGTTGATTTTTAAATTCTTCTTGAATTGTATTAAAGGTTTCTATAGCTGACAATTTTCGTTCCGGATTTTTGTGAAAAATATTGTGCAACTCTCTTTTTGATAAATACCAAAACTTTAAATATTTCATAAGTAACGAGATATCTTATTAGGCTCACACTTTCAGATACATTTCGCTTTGCATTTGCAATTTCTCTGCCTCATTTTAAGCTTCTGTTGTTCTACTTACGTTGCTTCTTAAACTAATTAAGATATTGGTCCCATAACTCTGTACATTAGACCGGTTAACTATAGCATATAGCTGCCATACAAACCGAACGATCGGAATCAAGTTCTTGTATGGAAAACTGTCGCATTTGACGTGGTATCTTCACGAAATTTGACATGGACTACTGCTTAAGGTAATAATATAATCTCTGAAAAAATTGTTCAGATCGGATTACTATAGCATATAGCTTCCATACAAACTGAACACATACTTACTAAAAGAAACGCTCCTGTGAAGGGTATATTAGCTTCGGTGCAGCCGAAGTTAACGTGTTTTCTTGTTTTTTCTAGGTACGAATAATACGTAAAATAATTTGAATAAAATAGTTGAATATAATTATTAAGAATTACGAATATATACCTCGAGATGCAATAAATAATTCTAAAACTAGAGATAAATGGATAACCGCTTTAACTAAAAGCAATTGGTTTAAGTGCACGATTTATCTATAGGCATAACAGTGATGTCAGTTCATTGAAATCTCTAAAAGAAAAGCTCCATATTGCATTCTCTTTTATTGGTATTTTGGAAATTTATAAATAGCAATTTCAACCGTAGAGAATTTGTATCAACGACTTCAACTTTTCATTTTGGATTGGAAACGTGAAAACATTTGAAAATTTAAACAGTATTTTCATAGCATTGCTTGTAACAAAAGTAGCTCCAGTACGATCGTTTTCGACTTTAAGAAGAATCAAAAGTTATCTTATAAACATGATGGGACAAGAGCGTCTCAATGGTCTTGCTTCCTTGAACATTCACAAAAGTATAAATTTGACTGAAGATGAAATCGTTTAATAATTACAAAAAAAAACTCAATAATTAAAAAAGGAATGAAAGCTTAATAAACTCGGATATTTTCTATTTATAAGTTATAATTATATAATACAATATTATTGCCTTCCGAGGATAGTTTTTAAAGAACTGTTTTAATTGTTCCTTGTGCTTTACCTTGAATACAATTAAATGTAATCCAGAACTACCAGAAATGTCGAATTTCGTTTTTACCGGCCTCAAAGGGGATTTGAAAACGTATTGATCATAATCGGCAGTGCCGTAATTCCACCTTCCTTGCTTCTTTATTTTTTTCGTTTGATATTAGATACCAATTTGTTCTCACTAAAAATCAACACAGTTTACAGTCATAATATATGTACATAAACTCAAGCACACACGATTATGTCCTACTTCAACGCTTATAATTGTTGTGCCAAAATGAACTAAAAATTTAAATTTGCCGTCATTTAACATATTTAGTAAAGTGTCGACTACCCTAAAATAAATAAAATCATAGGTTTGCCATTTGGTAAACCAATTTACTGTGTCCAAGTACAAGAGGAAGGCGGCAACCAACTTGAGTGGACACTTTAAAACAATTTAAATAATGAGTGACCATGAAACTGTTACAAGTTAATTTGCATCCACCACAATTTCGCCGAAGGCACTTTTTGAGTGGGCACAATAAAGATAAAAATGCAAAATAAAAAAGCAAATCCCACAAAGAGGTCAACATGTAAAAGTTAGCTCGGCACAAAAATCCTCAATGCTCAGTGTAGTCGGCACGTGCTCGCTGCCCAAAAGTAGACATCCGAAAATGGCATTTGTCCACGCCAGCAATTGTTTCTGCATGCCTATTGTCCTTTTTCAGACAAACGCTTGAAATGTCAACCGAGTGACATGGCCAAGTGCACCATTAATGTTTTGGGTCACTCGCTCTTTTCAACGACCATTTTTTCGATGACGGCTTATATAATAAGTGACAATTTTTCTTTAAATATATTTTATTTTTTCTTGATCTAATAACTATATTCTTTTAACGCTTATTCTAATAGAATTTATCATTTTTTACAAATACAGCAATTGAGAGTAGTTCTCTTTTAAAAAGAAGTCCTTGTGCGTCTTTTTCAGTACATCCCATTCATTTGAAGCATTAACTCTAATAATTTTTGCACTCAAATAAATGTACTTGAAATTTTTTTGTATTTTTCCCAGGGAGTTTTCTTCATTACTTAATAAATATGAATGAAACCTCAGTCGAAAGTCATCGTATTTTGATGTAAGTTTATGGTGAATATGCTCTAGCGATTTAATTTCGAAGAACGTTCTGGATCAGAAAAAATTGAAGATGCGTAACTGGAAACATTACTAGTTGAAGATTGTTTCCAAACCCAAGAAAAACTCGCAAAATATGTGGTAATCATAGAGTAGGCATTTCAAAACGTTTAAAGTAGCTGAATACTTTCAAAAGCAAGGAAATAGAGTGTCATATGAATTGGAGCCAAGAGGCGTTGAAACACTATTTTATTGTCAGAAATACTGTTTGAACACTATAAAAAGGAGTCGTTTTTGGATTGGGTTGGAACTAGTAATAAAAAATGGATCCGTTATGCCAACTATAAGTGCACTAAATCATTTTTCAAACCTTACATAAGCACCAAATTAGTGGTAAAGCCGAATATCATTGAAGCCAAGTTATTTCTGATAGGTAGGATGCCAAGAGGGTCCTGCATTGTGACCTTCCAAAATCCAGGGAAACCATTGCTACCGACAACAACTCAGCCACTCAACTTAAAGCGATTAATTGCCGAAAAACGGACAGAACTTGCGACTAGACACTGATAATTTTCTGATCACTCTTTGCTCCGACCGATGTAAAAGGCCCTCAATGGAATAAGGTTCATAGAGGATCGATAATTTTTGGCCGCCAAACCGGCGCAGTTCTTTTCGGGTTAAATACAAAACTTCCCAAAAAAAGGAAAATGGATATATGTACTTAGTTTCATATGGGAAACACTTTGAGTAATGCTATTGTTTATGTTTCTCTTAAATATCGATCGTTCTCTTCATGCTGACCGTTTATATATATATTTAATTGTCCACTGTATGGCAACTATGAATGAGTACATCAACCATAAGTCTCAAGTGGTCAGAAAGCTATCGCAAGCATAAGAAAAGGTCCTTCGAAAACCTCAAAATTATTGATTGCATTACATAACAAAATTTTAATATTCACTAAATGAAAGCACAAGCAATAAAAATTACCGTTCTTAAAATATTTTTACGACTTTAAGACATCAAATTACAATTAACATACACGCAAATGAATAAAATTTACACCCACAGTCAAACCTTGTGCCGGCTACACATGGCTGTAAAAGGACACAAGTGTAGCCATTCACAGATCCCTGGCAAAAGTCATTATAAATCAATAAAATTTCAAATAATTCCACACGATTATCATATATCTATGTCATGTATATTAAAATTATAGGGTTATTGTAATTGAGTGACCTTTTGGTGCAAAGCAATTATGTGGTATATGTCTATACTAATATAAGCAAGTAAAGAAGAGCTAAGTTCAGGTGTAACCGAACATTTTACAGTCTTACATTTTGAAAGGCTCAAAAACGGAGAAATATGCAATAGGGTGGGTCGATTCCGGACTTTTTTCGATTCGGGATTTCTAATAGTGCGGAAAAGTTGCCTTAGTACTTCCTGATTCCAATGCAACCTTTTGTTTTGAGATCGGATTGCATCTTCAACCCCAACTCCGGCCTTGAAATTTCGGAAATTCGCCTAAAATCGTGAAATTGTCTACCTAGCGCCTGAAATACAAATATAAAATATCAGAAGCTGTTATTGGGAGGAACCCGAAGAGCAGCCACCTCCACGCGGTGGGTTCGGGGTGACCAATACAGGTTAGCTGAGAGCTGCAACAATTTTCACCTTGCGCTGTGGCGCGCCGCCTTTTCGCTCATATCTCGGGAACGGTTCGCCCTACGGCCATGATCACATATACCATTTCGGTAGCAAATGACGTGACAAATAACTTTTGTTTTATACATTTTGCCATGAGATGCGTACCTCAGGCGCTAGGTAGACAATTTCACGATTTTAGGCGAATTTCCGAAATTTCAAGGCCGGAGTTGCGGTTGAAGATGAGATGAGAATCCGATCTCAAAACAAAAAGTTGCATTGGAATCAGGAAGTACCGCACTCTCAGAAATCCCGAATCGAAAAAAGTCCGGAATCGACCCACCCTAATATGCAATGTTATACGTTCATTTAATTTTGCTAAGATATCTTACATATATCGGTCAATATGTAATATATAGTATAAGGCCAGCCGAAAGTTGGAAATCCTTTTATTTGGTATATGAGAGATAGTGTAGTATTCACCCAATTATATTTTCTTTAGTATTACTACATCTTAATAATAGAGAAGATGTCCTCTAAGTTTCATTAGGCAATTCACATACCATCAAGTCAATCAGATGTTTGAAAATCTTTAATAACACTTGGGCTAGGATAAGCTGTCACTCAATTTTATCCATTTTGGGCACAGAGATGGGCTGTTGTTAGAAAAACAGGTGCACTCGATTTCATTAATATAACCCACATATTATATTGGCCAATCCGGTATAAAGTTCACCGGAAATTCGCAAATTTTTATTGGGTATTTGTAGACTTAGAGAATTATTAATCCGATTCAACCCAGTATTTGCACACTGACATATTATTAGCATCTAAGGATTATCTCTGAGTCTCTATAATACATCTGAGAGACTAACCCATATTTTCGATAAAAAGATCACTATAAGAACTGACATCCATATATTGGGTACCTGGGAGCTTAAACAGTTTTGGTTCGATATGGATGCTTTTTGGTCATAAGCTGGCACACTTTAAAAGTAAAATTCGATACATGCATTGCTACATAATTGGAATACTGGAAAGTGGTTGCAGTTTGATTTTTCGCACTGTACTATAAGGATACCGAAATTATGCAATTTACTTCATTTTGTTGAAGTCAGACATACGACTTTTCACGTAAATGTGGGCGGTTCCACGTCCATCGTCAAGTTATGTCAGCAGCTCCTATAAGGGCCTCTCTTATGATCTCGCGTGTAAAAATTTAGATGTACTCGTTGTCACTGTGACACTCAAGTTAAGTCGTGCACAGACGGACGGACGGACACTCAGACATCCGGATTTCAACTCGCCTCTTCATCCTGATCAACTATACTTACATATAACCTTATATTTATCTCGATGAGTTTTATGCGATGCAAACAACCATTAGGTGAACAAAACTATTATACTCTTTAGCAACATGTTACAAGAGAGTTAAAATATTTTTGAGGCAACACCAACGATCGTATATTACTATACATTATTTAGCGACACACACAGATAATTATGCACGTGTATTGCATATATCATATTATTAATACATTAAAGTTGATTTGGAGCTTTTCAACACTGAACATACTTGCTTATTATTATTCATATATTATGAAGCATATTGGTTTTTTATTTGAGCTACAAAGTATGGAAGTATGTTGTTTTTCCCTTTTTCTTTGGTCTTAGTTTATCTCCATTCATGCATATTTTGTATTATTAAGAATTTAATTAACCGTAATTAAATTTTGGCACGCCGAGCTCCCAGCAGGGGTGTGTCGAGTGCAAACATTGCTGTTTGTTTGTGTTAATGCCGCTCATACACTCATACATTTTTACAGTTATTTAATAACTCAATTTATGTAGGAAAGCAAGCATCCCTAGCTATAAAACGCGTTAAATATTTTCCTTTATTTTTTGACAATTAATTTCGCTGACTTAGCTGCCAGTCATTGGGGATTAAGTCTTTGTGCTTTATGAGAACTAATGCACTTTATGTACGGGACGCAATGGAACCGAAAAAATGTAAGACAATAATGTCGGAAATGTTTATCAATTTATCTTATCAAGCTGTAATCAGTGAAATTGTGAAGCCAAGATAGAAAAAGTGGAGAGGAAATAAAGCAAAACGGAAATAAAATACTTGAAATAAGGATGAGAACGAGCACATGTGTATCCACATAAAAGCTGCTTATCATAGACAGGCTTGGAGTTAAATTAGTTAAAATCCAAAGATGTGAGAAAATTTTTTTTGTTTAACTGAATGTTGAATTGAAAGCAACTGTTTTTCTCTATTTTGTGAAAGGATTATCACTTTACGTAAAACTTATGCATGATTGTTAGGGCTTTAACACCATACTAGTATCATTAAAATAGATGGGTTTTCTACAAAACAAATACTTTGTGTAAGGAACGTATATAAGCTGGACCTACAACCAAAGCGATAATATTGAAAGCTTACTGTTACGCAAGTATCAAAACTGAATTTCACTTATTTCTGTGATTCTTCTTCTTTACTGCCGAAGACACAGTTTACGCGGTTATAGTCGAATTAACAAAAGCGCGCCAGTCCTTATTTCTTTCCGCGATTTGGCCCAAATTCGAGATACCAGTGCAGCCAAAGTGTCGGTCTTCCTCTTCCTCTGCTTCCACCGGCGGGGACGGAGGTTTCAGAGCCGGAGTGTTTTCATCCATACGGACGGCATGACCTAGTCAGCGTTGGTGGTTGTTGTTAGTGTTGATGCTGTTTCCAAGATAGACGAAATTATCTACGACTTCGAAGTTATGACTGTCAAAAGTGACCTGAAAACCAAGTGGCGAGTGCGACGACTGTTTGTTTGATGACAGGAGATATTTCGTCTTGCCCTCGTTCACCACCAGATCCATTTGCTTTGCTTCCTTATCCAGTCTAGAGAATGCAGAACTAACGGCGCGGTTATTGAGGCCAATGATATCAATATCATCGGCATATGCCAGCAGCTGTACACTCTTATAGAAGATGGTACCTTCTCTATTTAGTTCTGCAGCTCGAACTATTTTCTCCAGAAGCAGGTTGAAAAAATCGCACGATAGGGAATCGCCTTGTCTGAAACCTCGTTTGGTATCGAACGGCTCGGAGAGGTCCTTCCCGATTCTGACGGAGCTTTTGGTGTTGCTCAACGTCAGCTTACACAGCCGTATTAGTTTTGCGGGGATACCAAATTCAGACATCGCGGCATAAAGGCAGCTCCTTTTCGTGCTGTCGAAAGCAGCTTTGAAATCGACGAAGAGGTGGTGTGTGTCGATTCTCCTTTCACGGGTCTTTCTTTTCCAAGATTTGGCGCATGGTGAATATCTGGTCGGTTGTTGATTTTTCAGGTCTGGAAGCCACACCGATAAGGTCCAATCAGTTTGTTGACGGTGGGCTTTAATCTTTCACACAATACGCTCGATAGAACCTTATATGCGATGTTGAGGAGGCTAATCCCACGGTAGTTGGTGCAGATTGTGGGGTCTCCTTTTTTATGGATTGGGCATAGCACACTTAAATTCCAATCGTTGGGCAAGCTTTCGTCCGACCATATTTTACAAAGAAGCTGATGCATGCTCCCTATCTGTTCTTCGCCGCCGTGTTTGAATAACTCGGCCGGCAATCCGTCGGCCCCTGCCGCTTTGTTGTTCTTCAGGCGGGCAATTGCTATTCGAACTTCTTCATGGTCGGGTAATGAAACGTCTGCTCCATCGCTATCGATTGGGGAATCGGGTTCTCCTTCTCCTGGTGTTGTGCGTTCACTGCCATTCAGCAGGCTGGAGAAGTGTTCCCTCCATAATTTAACTCTGCTCTGGGCATCAGTGACTAGATCACCTTTGGGGGTTCTACAAGATGATCAAAAAGGGGGTCTCTCATCGTAGGTTGTATTGATTTTCATTGGTGGTGTTTTTTTAAGTGGCGGGTCCCAAACTTTCCGCACAACCCTGGGGAGGGACGTTTCGCCTTCTCCATTTAGCTCGAATTTAAACGGATGTTTTTTGGCTAAGCAGAGAATACTTGATCTAAGAATAAACTCGTGTTATATTAATTTAAGTAAATGCCATTAAATTTTACAGTCACTGTCTTTTTTACATATCAGTCTACATACATACATACATAAATTTTCTTTCGAGCTAATTTCGCACTAAAAATTCCCTTGTGAAGCATGTGGATATATAATTTCTCAGGCAGACAATAACTTCTGCATTATTTGCCAACAAACAAATGTTAATATATGTGAAACAAAAATGACACCATAGCTATTTCTATAGGAATATTCGAGTCCAATTGTGGCGTTCTTTGCTGTTGTACACATCCTGTTGTGGATTCGTCATCCGCTTGCGTGTTGTATCCCAACAGTTCGCTGGGGACATGGCTTGCAATCCCAAATATGCAATAAACTAAAAAGAAATACACGCATTGTGTAGCAGCAGAAATAAATTCGCCTGTGTTGACTTAACCGCGCTTGGATCCAAAGTCGCTGTGGTCATTAGGCACTCAGATAAATATTATAGTCCGTTGGCACTTTGTAAACGGTTACATGTACATAAGTATATACTTATATGTTATATGCATATGTGTTCACGTAATAAGTAAAAGAGTATGTGAGTGAGAGGACAAATGGGTATTCAAACTAAAAAATGACATCAACCAGCAGAAATATACGGCTATATGAATGCGAACTAAAAATTGTTGCTTAAATGGCTGCTCTATACAATTCTTATGACTTTCTAGCATAATATTCGCGATATTCTTAGTTAAATTGTGTTATGTTTGTCATATGGTGTTGAACTCGTAGACGATTGTGACGGAATTATAGTAATTGAAGCTTATGTACAGTAACCATGGAAGATTTACAACATTAAGCCAAATAATATGTCTTCAAATTATCGTCGACTGTTTTTGATTTACTTCTTCTACATTATGGTCTCGATTTATTTACTGCAAAGCGAATAATCTTTGAAATTTTGATATACGGAAAGTAGGCGTGGTTTCAATCCGATTTTGCCCATATTCACAACGTGATATGAGAAAATAATATTACGCATAAAATTTGCTCAAGGCTCATTATGTAATTCCTGATTACTTCTTCTACATTATGGTCTCGATTTATTTACTGTAAAGCGAATAATCTTTGAAATTTTGATATACGGAAAGTAGGCGTGGTTTTAACTCGATTTTGCCCATATTCACAACGTGATATGAGAAAATAATATTACGCATAAAATTTGCTCAAGGCTCATTATGTAATTCCTAATACAGGTATGTAGGACATCATCCAAAGGTGAGCGGTGCCAACTCCATTGCCAAATTGTTTCTATGAAGCGATATTGATCCAGACCACTCACGCTAATTTTTAGTTTGAAAAAGTACAAGCACTTGATTCCGATCGTGAAGATTGTATGACAGCTATATACTACAGTGGTCCGATATCGGCATTTTCGGCGAATTTGCAACTTCTTAGGAGAAAGGACGATCTATCTCAGAAAATAAATACTAATTCCATTTAGAATAATTTCATTAGATTTATATAGAGCTCTCTTAAACTCTTGGGGCTTACGGCCCACAAAATTCTATATCACACTGCAAGTCCACTGATAGCTTGCAAAATTGAGGGCCTAACAGATGTGAACAGATCAGAAGTGAACTTAACCTCATTCAAATGCGCAGCCTCGTTGTTTGGCTTATTGTTATGTCTTCTCCTGCGAAGTGTCTGTCTGGCTGTCTGGCGCTTGTTGCATGTTAAAGGCGCTGGAAAACAAGAGAGAAGCTATAAAGATATTCAATTACTTTTATTCCTACATATAAAACGTCTGTGCGTATACATACTTATGTATGGCAATTTATCACAATTTTTCTGCCAACATTGTGTGTTTTCTTCAGCTTCCTCTGATTGCACTTAGCTCATTTTAATTGCGTTACTTCATTAAGCTTGCAAAACTCAGTGCAACATAGTATTCATACCTCCCGCTTTTTGCTGCAACTCAACTTGCCTGCTTATTGTTTTGCTTTGCCGTTTTTTCTTGCAACATTAATCCTCTTACAGACGCCGTTGATTATTTCAGAATTTTCACAGCTTTCAGAGAATTACTATCAAAACTAGCTGGAGGAGACGTGAATAAAATTGAGAAGCTTTTCTCCTATTAACATATTTTTTGAAAGAGTTCTTCTAGTTGCGGAATACATAATAAATGTGTGGGAAAAGAGTGGTTGGAGTTTATTCGTCCCTAATATTTATACTCTCGCAACCAGTTGCTACAGAGTATAACATGTAGTTTTGTCTACCTAACGGTTGTACATATCACCTAAAACTAAGCGAGATAGGTATAGGGTTGTATATACTATATGTAAATGATCAGGGTGACGAGAAAAGTTGAAATCCGGTTGACTGTCTGTCTGTCCGTCCGTCCGTGCATCCTGTAACTTAACTAAAAATTTAGATATCTTGATGAAATTTGACATCTTCGTAGATGGGCGTAATCGGACCACTGCCACACCAAATCTTACAGTGGACAGGGGATAGCAGTGGCAAGGGGCACCCGTGGGAAAAACATTTTAGGAAAGTGGGCGAAACCCCGCTCTCTAATAAGTTTAATGCATATATCTCCTAAACCACTTAAGCTACAAAAACCAAATTTGCTGAGAACGAATATTATAAAAGCTTCTGTCGACAGTATAAAAATGGATATAATCGAACATTAACCTCGCTCACTCGACATATAACGGTACTAATAAAAACGACTAAAAGCGCAATAAATCTCCGAAGAGATATAAGAGGGTTTTATAGGAGCCCGAGTGAAAATTGGACGATGAGCACCGCCCATTTTTTGGTGAAACCCCGACCGATTTCAACAAAATTTTGTAAATTACATTTTTGTCATATTCCTATATTACAGAGCAAATGGGCGAAATCGGGCTACAACTACGCTTATTTCCCATATAACACATTTTGCACTAGATTCTTTCACTTTCCAGGACACAAATCAAAAAGTAATTAATATAACGGGATACAACTTTGTGTGAATAATGCCTTTAGTATGTGCCACCTTATGACCAAAAATTGTTCAAATCCAACAGAAACTGTCCAAACCCATAGGTACCGAATATTTGGACCCAGGAATGTCTGTATATCAAAAATGGGTTGAATCGAGTTAATACTTTCTTTAGCATCCATATACATACCTAATGTATGTATTGATTTTCGAGTTTCCGGGTGACTTTGTACCGCCTATATCTTGTTGCAGCCAAGATTCGCACCCGCCTCTGTGCAGCAAAAAACGCACGTCAACAAACACAAGGAAGGTTCGATGTCGAGAAGCTGCAATCACAACAGACAGCCGAACGACTTTCTACCCGGTTTGCAGTCCTGCTCTCTGAGAGCTCTCGTCAACAACTCGGTATAAAGGAACTGTGGGACGGAATTTCAAACTCTGTACGTTAGGGTGCTTCAAAAAAAAATTTTTTATTTTTTTTCAACTCTTTTTTGTTTTTTTTTTGGTTCCCATACATTTATCATAGGAATTTTCGTCTTTTCATTAAAACTAAAATTTAACCTACCAATTTTCGTTTCTCAAAAATAACCATCACATATTCAGAAAGTTCACTTTTCAAACTTTAAAAATGTCTGCGAACATTTCAAAATGTTTACTACATTATTACTTATTAAGAATGTCTTTTTGTAAATAAATCAAGAAAAATTACTACTTCGGTTGCAATCAAGCCAAACACCTTTCATAAATACAAAATACTCTTTGCAAGACTTTGATTTTAAACGATAAGTTTGTGTGGCAACTATACTTGTATGCTATAGTGATTTGATCTGGAAGATATCATGTCAAATGAAAGAGTTTTCGATTCCGATCGTTCAGTTTATATCTCACCTATAATCCAGCTCGCCGATGTAGCTTCTGAGTGAGAAGAAGACGTGTGTAAAATTTCAGATCAATATATCAGAAACTAATAGAGTAGTTCGCGTATATAAAATAAGATGGACGGATCGACATGCTAAATCGAATTAGATCGTGATCATTTATAGATGTTTATATATTATAGGGTCTCCAACACGTTTACTTCCACAAACATTGTGGCAAACTTAATATACTCTGTTCAGGGTATAAAAATGCAATAATTAACGATAACGACTCTCATCGCCGGCATAATCGAACTGAAGTGCTATTAAGAAAACTCCTTTACCTAGTCTTCATTGTACTTAAGTTAAATTTATGTACAGAGGGAGAAATTGAATAATTACAACAACCAATATATTTAACGTGCGAATAAATGCCCAACTAATTATTGAGAAAATTTACACATGAACAGGTTAATTAAATACCACACACAATATTTACGGCTTCTAATAGCAAACAAGCACACCTACAGCTGTGTTTGTTTGTGTACTCGTACTTATGTATCGCACCTCAAGAAACATAGCTTCAAAGTGGCTGCGCCGGAAGGCGTACAACTCCCGGAAACATTTAATGAAGCGTAATGAATACTTAATTGAATATTTAGCATGCCTTTTACGTGGATGAAGATCCCTCTGGCGCTTGCCGTGTAGATGAAGGCAAAAAAGTACAAATTACCTCGCACCACGGTGAGGTGCTGTGCTACAAAAACAAAGCAGTAAGTTCTGCTCCAGCAATCGTAGGCGCTGCAGGTTTCAACTTCTAATTTTCAGCTCTATTTTATGCGCCATTTTACTGCACAGTTGGCACTATTTCACGCGCTACTTAGCAGTACTAACGAGCTCTCTCGCACGCGTTTAAAAGTGGGAGCTTAGCTGAGAGATTTGTATGCGAGACGAGGTGCCAAGCCGCGTAACTCAGGCGCATCTTTATACATGGGATTGCGTTTGACGACTACTGGCGATGTGTGGGTGCGCGCGAGTCAACTATAATGTGTGACAAGTAGTGACAAGTGTTGACTTAGACAAAAGAGTGCGAGCTTTGCAGCAGCTACCATAACCGAATGGGTTCATTAATAGCCTTCGTATACTTAAATCACGTTGTCGGCAATAAAAAATAAAATAATAACTTCTTAAATATATTTGGAAAAACTTCATACGAATTTAATTTAAATATAATACTTTTGGTATAAATAAATTATTCTGGAGGTAGGAGAAGAACAGTTCTTAAGTTCCATAAAAATAGTGAGAAAGAATCCTAGTTAATCTGAAAACGCTAATATGTCATAGAATTTTGGGTTTCTCTTAATAATATCAATGTCAATGGTGCACAAATTTGAAATTCGTATTTTTGCAGTATTGTAGGTGCATTAAGAGTGGTAGATTGGCCGAAATTTGGTTACAGTTTACGTATACATATTTATACGACTGTTCACTTAACGGTTGTTTGTAACATCGAAAACTAGCCGAGATAAATGAAAGGATGAGTATGACTAAAAAAATATACACCAGATCTCTTACTGTCTGAAACATTACGGTGCCCATAAATACTCTCGATCGCAAAAATATAAAGTGCAAAACTAAGACATTGAGAAGAATCAAAAATCTCTTAGTAATCGGGCGAAACCGCACATTCTTCATCCAAAATTGGTTGAAATACAACAATATGAGCTTCGGCCGAAGTTAACGTTTTTTCTTGTTTTTATTTTATAGTTAGTTTTATGAGAAAATTTCCTGTTTCGAAAATATTATATTCGCATAGTCGCAAATCATTTTAGAAAGCAATGATATCAATTCACTCAAATCTCTATAATAATTTGGTTAAAAAATAGTAAAATTTTTATAATACGTGGAACTGTTATGACCTTCACTTTTGATTATGCAATGCTATAAGGAAGAACTCAAAGAATTTTGCCTCCTTTCTGTTTATTACGTCACTATTCCCGTGATATTTTTTCGCTTTTTAATATTTTAAGGTCATCATATTGTGTTTTGATTCAACCTTGTGACATTCTCCACGATTTCCACCTTAGTGTGTGTATGTGATCTCGTTAGAATACGTCCAAATTATTATTTTTTTTTCATAAATAACTACCTCAGAGAATAAGGCACTCATACGAAATGCCCACCAAAGGGGCTACATTAAATATAAATGAAACCAATACTAAAGTGGTTCACAACTACTGTGTTTTGGTCTTGGAATGAATTTTAAGAAATTCGAACTAAGAACTTCAATTCAATTTGTCTAATACTGGCAGCTACACTGGGCAACCACAATTTAACCAAGTCAACCAAGCATTTGCTATTAACGTTGATACTACTCTCAGCAGCAAAGCAAATACGTTTGAGGTTTATGCAGACTACTTGGTCAAATGCAACTAGTAGTTGAAACTTTTCCACAGAACTGTGCAGTGGAAGACAATTTAATTCCCAAAGAACCGCGCGCAGATGTTTAAGTTGGCGACTTAAAGCTGTGTTTGTTTGCTCAGACTGAGGGCCATATTTGCACGTTGCCTTTTTGCCGCCCCCTTTGAATGCATTGTGGCTTGAAAGGAAAATGGAAATATGCACAAAAACTCACAACCAGCAGAGGAGAATGTTTGCGGTCTACAGAGGGATTACAACAATACTAGACAACTCGTTGAGGGTTCAGCTGTGCTCTTGTTTGCGCTGGATTTGGTTGTGAGCCCAACTGTTGTTTCGGGGGCGTCGCTGCGTTATGGTGCAACTTAGCTTAGATATGTTGCAAGACGTCAGCGATGCTTTCGACATCTGCTAAGTTGGCTTGCTTGCTTCTTACTTGAGCACCGCGCTTGAGATAAGATGTTTTTGAGCAATTACGGTGAGGTGGAAATTTTAACACTTTCTGGTTATGCGTGCAAATATAACATGGTTAACTCGAGCAAACTTTTTCCAAAAAGTTTTTAAAATTGCTTTTATTAGACTAGTGCAGAAGCCTTTGAAGATGATGAAAAAAGGAAGAAAAAACAAAAGATAAAATAACAAGCATTAAAGGAACAAGTAAGGTTGGACTGATTTCGGGTGTAACCGAAAATTTTATGGTCTTGCAATTTGCAAAGATTGAATACGGAGAAATACCCCTAGATGTTAGCAAAGCTTTATTAAAATAGGCATTGGGAATGCTTGAATGAGATAAGCAATTTTATAAACATTGTGACAAAAAAGTACCCTGAAATTGTAATTTAAATTCCCCGGGTAAATGATATTTTAAGAAAAAAGGAATTTTGCTAAGTTGGTTGGCCTGTCCTTAATTACTGTGCCAAGTATGAGCGCGATCTATCAACCAGTTTACTTACAGCAGCTGCTTAAGTCTGTATATCTCAGTAGTGCGTTGCGATTTTTACATTGGATAAAAATATTAAACAAAGAATTTGTCTAAAATTTTGTATTTCTAACCAAATTTCATGTGCGAAATCGGTGCGAATGTTGATTCAGTTTTCTCAAAAACACAATCCTATGAGTAGTACTAAACATTCAAAGACGGTCGAGAGATCGTCTTCAACTGTGCAAAATATTAAAAAAGTTAATAAAGTCAGGAAAGTGTTATAGAGATGGTAGGAGAGCTCGACATCTTTCGCGAGTCAGTTCGAATAATTTTGGTGGATATTTTGGGTACGAAACGCGTTCTGGCTCGACTCGTCCCGATGAAGCTGATTTTTTTCAAAAGGAGTACGATAGTGACCGAATTTAAAGCCAAAAACGAAAAGAATACCATCAGCAAAAATAACCACCGTATTCCTAGATTTGGCTCCGTTTAATTTTTTGTTGTTCCCCAAACTGAAATTTCCGCTCCATGGAACCCGTTTTCAGTCGATCGAAGAGATAAAATAAAATTCGCAGAAGGAGCTGAAGGCCATCCCAAAAAGTGCTTATGAGAAGTGTTTCGAGAACTAGAAAAATCGTTGACATAAGTGTATTAGATCTGGTGGGAATTACTTCGAAGGCGACAAAATAAGTATTGATGAACAATTAAATATTTTGTCTTTTATAAAATCATCCGAAATTTCTAAAACCTTTGTTTTAGGTATACGGGAGCTAAGGGAAGTATTGACTCAATTCAGCCCATTTTGTACGCACAGACAAACGACTGCAAGGAAAGAATTATCTCTGAATTTCAATTAGTATATTTCTCACACATTGACCGATATATGCGGTAAAAATTCGACTAGGCACTGCGATCCACTTATTCGGTACTTTGGTGGTAGAACCGTTTTGGTTCGGTTTGAATAATTTTTGGTCATAATGTAGCACGTCTCAAAGGCACTATTCGCACAAAGTTTTATTTCGTTATATTAAGAGCTTCTTAATTTGTATTGACATTGTATTGTATAGGAAGTAGGCGTGGTTGCAGTCCATTATCGCCATGAAATGGGCCAAAGTTGGTTGAAATCAGCCGAGCAGGTCTTGAGAGATAAGCTTTTACCTAGAAATGAGCGGTGCCACACGCATCGTTCAATTTTTACACCTGCTTGTATAATGCTCTCTAATACCATGTCGGAGATAAAATTTAATGCCTCTAGCGAGTGAGCGGGTTTACAGATATCTCCCGATTTCGTCCTTTTCTACCCAGTCGGTAAAAGTTCATACAATATATTGGCTAAGCTAAGTAGTTGTTGCTATAGTAGCTTAGGAGATGTGTACACTAAACTTATTATTCAAAGTTTTTAGCCCACAGTGCCCCCTCTTACTCCGATCCCCTGTGCTATATAACAGTTCTATATCTTAATTTAATATTTATTTATAGCATTTTATACTTTTTATTTCCGGTTAATGGCGTTTTGTGGGTGTGGCATGGGTCCGATTATGCCCATCTACGAACAAGATATCTGAATTTTTACTCAAGTTACAACTTGCATGGATGAACGGATAGACAGATTTCAACTCGTGTCTCGTTATCCTGATCATTTACATAACCCCATATCTACAGTGGCGGATTCAGAGGAGAAATGATTGAAAATTTCCTTATTAGTAATTTTACTACTCTGAAAAAATATAAAGTAACAGAAATATAATCCAGAAATTGGACATTTTATTTCAGAGACAAAATTAAAGACTGTCTCCATTTTTGAATATAATAAATAATGCGAAGAGACCTCTGAAGTTCCAAAGTGTAGCAACGTATGCAGATTAAATTGTTAATAAATCCAATCAGATTCCTAACTGAAAGTGGTAAATTTGAAGCGACGCGGTTTGTTAGAGAACTTGAAATAGATGCTGCATTCAGCTCCATCTGCGATTTGTTCGATTGATACATTCTCCGCGGTTTATCCTCCGAGTTTTCCAAAATATAAAAATTAGTAACTGGAAAAATAAGGAAACAGCGGGAAAATAGTGTACAAATTTCAATTTGTAATTGGAATTTTTTGCTTTTGTGATATTTTATCTCTAGCTCATTCACTCAGCGTGTTTCTTCAGAAATAATCGATCGATCTGACAAAGGCAGAAGATTGAAGACACGATTTTCTAGAGAAGTATTGGATGGATTTCAACTGAGTTTTCTGATTCCCGAAAAAGTATGCACTTTGAATCGAAAGAAATGGAAAATCTTATTGACTGCTTGATAGATAGATTCAAAGGCCTTTCGGATAATGACAACGTCGTGCTTTCGTTTGAGGCTGAAAGGTCAGAAGACATCAAATTACCGACTACTGCATTGGTAACGTTGAAAAACTGCGATGTAGACTATGCCCCATAATAAATCGTTTTCTTCGCATATTCTGCACACTTCGTCGGACGAATGCGAACTCTGAACGCTCTTTTCCGATACTGCGCCGCATGAAAACGTGGCTCCAAGATAAATTAATGAGCATGGCGTTGCTGCACACATTATGACATTAAGGTCACAACAGAAGTTCTCGAAAGATTCTCAAAACTTGGCCCACATTTCTTGGTTGCGTAAAATTTTTCAACTCATTATACATTGCAGTATGTATTTTGATCGAAGGAAATTCGAAATTTGAAAATTTCCATCATGATATTAAACTGCATAAAGACTATTATATTTGATATCAAAATTTTTATGTTTCAAGTAAATGTTTATTACGGCAAATAACGTTTTCGTTTTTACTCAAAAATACAAATTTACTGTACTGAATAGTTTATAATTAATGCATACTTTAGCCGCGGACGGAGTTCTCTAGTTTTTAATAAAAATCAAATGAACCATGTGGATTCTTTGTTACCAAACTTCAAACTCCATATTATAAAAGCAATGAGAGATACACAGATATTTTCTAATTTTAATTAATCCATGATCAATTTTTATAATATAATAATCAAAAAAATTTTTTCGGGGTTTAGTTGAGTTTGTATCTGTTACAAAGTCGAAAATACTCCTATTTCTAATTTTTAGTTTTGTTCCGCAAGAACACTGTCGAATGTCAAGGGAAAGTCCGCTGAGAATTAGCCGAATTCCCGGCATTAATGAATCTGTACACCGTACAAGAATTGTTCGAAAATATAGCCATAAAGTTTACATAATTAATTGAACTGGCTGTTCCAGTTCTTGTTTGAATGGACTCGCAAAAATTTTTAACAATTAATTTTATTATTATTTTTAGCATAATCGTTATAAGAAACTCGCAGCCATAACCAATCGGTAGCAACTACTGGGTCCACTAAGGTGACAAAGTGAATGCAAAGCACTGTGGCATGACGCTGCGCTCCATTAACGCCCACGTCAACGGTTTTAAATGGGTGTTAAAGGGAGTACAGAATGCAAGGCATACGTGACTGAATTATCAATGAGGTGATTTTAGCTTTTAAGGCCGCTTGACACACCATGCTGCACTGGTTGGCCAAGCACACCGAAAGCCCGCTGACTTGGGCGGGTTACCGCGGCGCTGTCATTTGACAAATGCAACTGCAACATCCGCGTTGGTCGCACACTCGTGCCTTGAGAGAAGAAATTATCTACTCGAGTACAACTGAAAATGTGCAAGCGGTTGGAAATTGCTGTGCACACGCCATTCTGAAATTAGCCCTAGCTCATTATTGTCGACAACACTAATGCGTTAGTTTGGCTGCCGCCGCCCTAGGCTTAACCAGCATTTAGCTAATTTGCGGCATTTGACACTCGCGGGTCAACACTTCACAGAGGCGTGCCATAAACGCCCGAGCATGGAAATGCGCAAACAGTAAATAATTGGACAAATGTGCGCATGCAATACCCATACAGATACATACATTGTGGGTGAATTATAAGCGCTCATGAGACCTTTGCACCGCTGATATTGAAATGCAAAAAGAGTAAGACCTAGTCAACCTTAAAATATAATTTACTAAATGCATTTAGTTAATATTGTTTAAGCCGCAAAGTCATGTTTTTCAAAGTATGTTATTTTCCACGACACGAATGATCTTTCTTATCGTCATAGTTTTAACTCAGCTAATAGAAGTCGGTTTTTAAGCAATGTTGCATACGAATCTAAATATATTTATGAACGTTATGTAATACGACATAAATTTAGAAACTGCTTTATGAGATGTCGTCATCGACTACTCGTGCTGTAGTCTTCTCTATGAGTTGAATAACCAGCACTTGCCCGGCAACACGAGCCTTTAAAGCCTACATTTCCAAAAGTTTTCTTAACCAATCTGTCTTGGATAAAAACATATCTCGCACAGTACACTGCTTGCAAATTTTGTCCTCTTTAGCAGATAGGATGTAAATTGCGAGGGTTTCTGATGTTCTGCATGAAATTCAAAAGGTCGGAATCTTAATTCTAGGCATCGCTCACCTGCAACCCTATTAAGAAGATACATGCTTTCATGATCAGACTAAAACAGGTGTCGTCAATTACTTCTACATAGCTAGATACATTTCTTTTTTTCTTCCACTCTTTTATAATTGCAATTTATCAGTTGCGTGGTAAAGTTTTTGCCATTTTCATGTGGCGGCCAACAAATTCACTTATTACAGTTATGAACTTACATACATTGGCTACCACTAATTTCATAATTGCAAACGGAAGTGTAGGTGTACTACAAATATTTGTTTGTGCATTTATTCCACAAAATAACAATAAAGTTTTAGCATAGCAGACGCAGAAAAAACATGGCGTGCGGTCTTGTGGCCCTGTGGCTTTATGGTAATATGTAGTTTGCATGAAATTGCCGCATGTATCCACAGCATGCAACCTCAACAGCATTGCTATACTCCAATCTAAGCACCTTTTATCCCCACCCCCTAGGCCATGTCCTGCGTGTGTGCTAACAAATTGCCATCGCATGCCGCAGTGGCATTTACAGCCACTCTCGCTCTGCATAAGGTTTACGTTCGGATGGATGTGTGTTGAAAGCGTTTACTTTACGACTGCTCAACAAGCTTGGAATGCAATCGTTTGCATAGCGCACATGCTATTAGATGAAATGCGTTATTTTTCGCACAGGACCACTAGAGACTCAGGACTAACTTTTATAAATATATACATATGTGTGATGAGAGTCTCATATTTTATGGTATCTTCACATACCATATTTATCTTTCTATCGTTATATTTAGTTACTCTGTGGAGACCAGGATATTAAAACATTGCTTGATCATTTTTTTTCCATCAGCATAACGGAGCTATACAGATACGAGTAGTATGTCGAACGTTGGCTAGTAATTTTTTACTGTTTTGTCATTTATCTGTTCGCTATTTTTAAATGCTTTTTCTTGACATTTTACATACGCAGGCTACAACAAAGTTCAAAAGATGAATTCGACCCAAGAGAGAAACTACTGTCTAATTAAAGTAAAGTAGCGACCTTCTTCATTGCTACCAAATTTTGTTTTAAAGATTTTAGACTAGCTTTAGTAGTTCAGCAAGCAGATTTTATATTTTAATTTGAAAAATACTTCCTGGTAATAGTAACTCTATGTTTCAAAAATGGGTTAAATCTGGTCAATACTTTCTGAGTCTCCCTATAGTACCTAAAAAAAGATTTTCGAACTTACTGGTGACTTTATGCTGCATGCTACATAAAAATCCTCTATCGTGATGGCCATCAGAGCCTTCTTCGATTCTGCTTTTATATCCTTAATTGAGTCAAAACGGTGTCCTCGGAGTGGTCACGTGAATTTGCTGAATAGCCAGAAGTTACACGAAGGTAAATCAGCCGAATACGGTGGTTGCCGCACGAGATTAGTTGAAAATGTGGCGAAATGACGACGAATAACCAAGGCAGTATGAGATGGTGCATTATCGCACTTTTTTGTTCAACAATTCAGACATAGCAAAAATTGAAGAATTCACTTCTAGAGCCTCACAAAACCACGCGTATCTCAAATGCTAATGAATACTTTCACGTGAAATTTAGCATAGATATCACTAACAGTACTACCAACTTACAGAAAAAAAATTACCGATTCGAAAAAGACGCGAAGTATCAATTAAAAATTCACCTTTTTCTTTTTTGTTTTTATTAGATCACAGCTATACTAAAGTTACATTGAGTATTGCTTTATATATTCAAACGTCGGGCATCTTCACCTCTTTTTCATGCTCGGCGTGATGTTATTGTACGAATGATATATACTCTTTAGGCATCCTATGAGTGTACATATTTTATCTTAAAAACGAAATAAAAATAGTCCAAATTATAAAAAAGATCGAATATATTCAACGTATATCTCCTTGGATAATTGAGAAAAAATTATAAACATTAGGCCGGCTGGTTTTTATACTATTGTAACCAGTTGCTTCAGAGTATTATAGTTTTGTTCACCTAACGGTTGTACGTATCACTTAAAATTAATCAAGATAGATATAGTCTAATATATATATAAATGATCAAGGTGACGAGAAAAGTTGAAATCCGGTTGACTGTCTGTCTGTCCATCAGTCCGTCCGTGCAAGCTGTAACTAAGTAAGCTGTGTAAAGTGAAATGGAGATATCTAAATGAAATTTGGTATGTAGATTTCGGACCATTGTCACGCCCACAAATCGCCATTAACCGAAAAGCTATAAAGTGCCACAACTAAGCCGGTATGGTATGACAAGACTTTATAGGGGTCGGGGTAAAAATTGGACGATGGGAGTGGCACCGCCCACTTTTAGCTGAAGTCCCATATCTCAAGGTTACTTGCGATTGGTTTGGAATTGGCGCGGCTTTATTTTGAATGCGATTTTGCATCAATAAAATGGGGTAAGGTTGTGTGCTGGGGAACGAGGACAAAAGTTTTCGTCTGCCTATGTGTGGCAAAAGTTAAGGTCTATGCGCATTATTACCCCAAGAGCTACTTAAATGAGAGGATGTCAAATCAAATGGGAACAGTTTGATATATTAAGTTTGTTGCATCATATTGCTATTGTTTCTGTAATTATTGTTACGCTTGCGAATTAATAAGTTTGAAAGTTTGTTTAATTTGTTTCGAACATTCGCGCATAAAGCTACTTGTGTATACATGTGCAACGTACATAATTTTAAACCTTTTTTTTTGAAAATTTGGGTTTATGAAGAGGTAAATTTAAACTTTTGAAATGCCTAAATGGCTGTTGTATATTATAGATTTGAAGGTACATATTAAGAATTTACTGTAGTATTCACGTATAAACTAGACAAAAACATTTTTGATAATTATCTTCTGATACTAGTATAATATTCTATAGTATATAGCGAAGCGAAGACGACAAGGGCTAAGTTCGGGTGCAACCGAACATTTTTTACTTTTGCAACTTGCAAGAACCGAAGCCAGGGAAATACTTTGAGGTGTAAAACCAATCATATAAAGTATATCATATAAATCATAATAAGTAAGAGCGTGTTTTAGCTACTCATAACAGTGTATCTTTGTGCCTAAAATAGATAAATTTGAGCGAAATCGTGGCCTAGCCTCAATATAACTAATATCAGGATTTTCGAACATCCGGCTGATTTTACTATGTGGTATTGGGAAAAGTAGATAAAATCTGGTCGATACTACCCCGACTTCCATATACTACATATGATGGTTTTCGTTTTTCTAACAAACCTTATGTGTCTGTCGGTAATGGAGTTATATATAAAATTGCTTGGATTTCGATCCTGCGGTTGACGTTTTCCACCATAAGGTATTTCCTTTGATTCTTGTGGGTAAGAGTAGAAGATGTTCGGTTGGAGCCGAACTTAGCCTTCCTTACTTGTTTTTATAATGAGATACTTTTCTTCGTATACGCAAATGCTTAAAGGTACTCTTTTCAAGTGTTGAAATTTTGAAAATTCATAATTCCACAATTTTTTCACTTTGAGTTGACGCAAAAAAATACTTCTTGGACATTTTGTTTCAAGGAACATAAAAACACGTTTTGCATGAAAAAGAATTTTGAAAAATGCCATAACAAATTCTTCATATTGATACCTCAAGATATATTTACTTTTACTTTCCAAACAACTAAACACTGGAATATGTGAGGGCTAGTAACGCAGGTTCTTTAAGATAATACATATATGGTACATATACTTACTTATTCGTATATAAACGAAAATATCATTAAACTTTTCAGACATTTAATTAGTTCAAAATGAATTTAAATTTTATAAATTTATAAGGAGTTTACGAATATTTTTAGCAATTCATTCAAACTAAAACAGCCAATTATTTTTTACAGCAACCACCAGACAAACTTCAACGTTCGCCACCAGATGTTTCCGAACTTATTTAATTCAGACACATAAATTATAAACGAAAGTGCAGAGAATGAAATGAATCCATTACTCAACAGTGAATCGCAGTAATATAATGAAGCACTCACTGGCGAACTAACTTTCGATTTGAAGCGCAGCTGGATATTCACATATAGTTTCTTGCATGAACGAAGTTGTACTAATACTAATAAAGTGAGCATTTGACACCATTCAATTTATTAATAAAGTGCAAAAATATTGAAATTATTAGCAGACGAAGGCAGTTTAATAAAGCTATTTGCTGAGTGAAGCAGTAATTTCCAAGTATTAGCAATAAAGACTCACTCGCCTTGCTCAAGTATCGAAAATCAAAATACAATAACCCTGCAGCAACAGCAAGTAAATCAGGAAGCGGCCATCAATTATCTGCTTAGCAGCAGGTGCAAAGGATAACAGTAAACCGACAGGATAACCAGACAATGATTGCCAGCATACAAAGCACAACAGGTTGCCAGTGAAGCGCCAAAGCGAGAAACGTGGTGGCAATTGGGCTGCACTTTCGGCGTGAGTGTGGAGACGCAATTGGATTATAACTAGAAAATCAGGCCAACGAGACTTCGTTACGAAGTCACACAGCACTAGCAGCATACTTGTGTATGAGGAAGCGGCATTGTAAGTGGGCGTACAATGGAACGTGCCGGAAGCTCTAAGGCGTTGAGCAAAGCAAATTAGGCGCTCAGAAATGTCCAAAACTTCAAGTGCATAAAGCAACCAATAAAAATTTGCCCATTTAGAAGCGTTCGAACCGACAAGATAATCGCCTCCAACAGCAGGCGTATATACAAATCGTCTAACATATCTTAAGGCGGGCTTAAGAGCTGCGCAGGCGTCGGTGACATGTGATGGAACGGCTATTGAACCGGTTGTGTTGCTGTCAATGATTTCCCACACTAGTTTTATGTATGAGCAACAAACGCGACAACAACAACAGCAAAAGCAACTACGCTCCACATATCCAATTCAAGATGACAGACACTTCAGTGACAACGACAACAACATCAGCAACAACAACAACGGATGTTGGCTTTACGTCAGCTGGTAATATAACTGGCTCATTGCCCAAAAGCAAAGTGGATGCTGTCGATGACCCAGCAGTCAGCATAAATAAATCCTTCGCAAATGGCGATGCTCATGTGGCGCAATCGCCTCCGCCACTTATAATAAAAGCCGACCAACAATCTCAACGCAATAACAACACAGGAACGGGAATTGCGGGCGACGCGGATGGCATGTCAACTAGCTTGACCAGCAATCGTTACTCGTGCGGCTCAATGCAGTCACCCACAACAACTGTGGCAGTTACGCGTGGCCGCATGCCATCCACGGACAATGGCGGCACCTCAACGACCAGCACAAGTAATTCGATTTCCGCTTGCGACATGACGACGTTAGTGCATTCGACCGGCAGTAGCGCGGCCAATACGGCGCTCAACTCACCAATTAACTGCAGCAGTCCGACGTGGAATGCGACTTCCACGGCGGCAACTACATGTAGCAACGGCGGGAAGGTGACACGTCGCGAAGCCACACAGCAAGAGGTGGACGAAGTGGCGCGTTTATTCGAGGAAAAGCCCGAAGCTTTCGAGAAATGGCTGATGGAGCGTGCGCCGCCCGAGGCTTTGGCGCGTTTGCACGAGTTCATCGAGTCACGAAAACCACCGAAGCGGCCATCGGTGACGTCTGATCTCTTTCAGCAGTGGATGGCAGCATCGCCGGTGCAGGTGAGTGTCAGCAAATGAGAGGCGACGCATTAATGTCCTTACGAGTCATGTAATTACATTTGCAACAACATGCTCGAATAACATCCGCGCTTTATGTGCCCTTCCGGTTCCCAATTCTACTTAATATCTTCTTTTCCTCAGCCTTAACTAGCTGTTGCATCATTTGAAGTGCACTCTTTTCATTAACCGTTAATTATTGTTTAACGGACATGCACCACAGCTCGTCGCATACTCAATAACAGCAGCCGCTTTACTATGTGGCCGATGTACTCGCATTAATTCTCATTAAGAGCATACTTTTCGAAATATACGCAGATAATAAACTATACAAAAAGCGTTTATACAATGCCACGGCACAACAGCCTCATAAAAGTGTGCAACAGCCACGGCAATAACAACAAATTAGTACCTGCCAACATCAGAGAACTCGTTTCAGCTGCGCTCACAGCGCGAAGCATGCCTCACCAGCAGCAGCGGCTTCAAAATATTACCTCAGTATAAACCGACCGCGTTGCTATGCCGCGCTTCTTAAGCCAGCTGGCGTGTGTTTGTGCGCGCACATCCTTGCATGCCGCAACTTTTATGCGGCTTTTCATAAATATTGCCATAAAGTTGTGTTCGCTGCCAGCTGTTGATATGTAACACTTGTTGTGTTGCCATTTGCTGGCTACATGCGAGCTTTAATGCGGTTGTCGATTGTTGTTCTTTTTCTTTCCTGTTTGTTGCAATTTGGGCCACTGCATTGTGGCTTCTGTGTATTATGTACGAGTGCTTTAGTTACAAATTGTACACGTGATCCATAAAGTTTATTCGTAAATTTAATGGTTTGTTTGCGTAATCATTCGCGTCGAGTTACTGAGGGCGTTGAGCGTAGTTTTAACTAAAAACATCTGTTGAATGATTGTGTGCGAGTGTTATAACTGTTGTATGCGAAGGTGACTTCGTAGTTTCCGCTTTTCAAGCAAACAGTATTGCTTGCCTTCGCATTCAGATGGAAAGATTACATTTCAGTTATATGTACATAAAAGCTTACTCACTGACATTGCGGACAATGTTGAAGTATTATTATATTAAGCTTTATTCATAACCAGCTGAGCCGGCGAACTTTACCCAGTCTAACAAAGGAACGCAAGGGATATCTTCTTTCCACTCTCGCAACATGCACGGATTTTAATAGTTTTGTTCACATAATGGTTGCTTGTAACATCTAAAACCGAAACGGAAATATATAGAGTTATATATACAAATATACATATATAAATGATCAGGATGACGAGACGAGTTGAATTCCGTATGATCGCCATAATTTTACTAAAGACAAGAAAAAACGTTAACTTCGGCTGCACCGAAGCTAATATACCCTTCACAGGTGCATTTCCTTTAGTAACTATGTGTTCAGTTTGCATGGAAGCTATATATATAGTAATCCGATCTGAACAATTTTTTCGGATATTATTTTATTACCTTCAACAATAATCCATGTCAAATTTCGTGAAGATACCACGTCAAATGCGAAAGTTTTCCATACAAGACCTTGATTCCGATCGTTCGGTTTGTATGGCACCTATACGCTATAGTTAACCGATTTGATTAATTTCTTTGGAGATTACATTGTTGCCTTAGAAAATAATCTATACCAAATTTCGTGACGTTTGCAAAATTTCAAAACGATATCTTAAAAACTGACGGACTAGTTCGTGGGATACACTTAAAATATCGAAATTCAAAATGCCGACACATCAAAGTACCGACAAAATTTAAATATGCAGCCAAATCAAAATACCGACAAATCAAAATACCGACAAATCAAAACACCGACACATCAAAACACCGACAAACCAAAATTCCGATGTGAAAAATATTTTATCTTGTCCGCCCTTAGTTCTATCGAAGCACAGAAAGAGAATTCTGCCGACTAAGGGTTATGATCCTGAGCGTGTTCGTGGCCGGAGGCCGAAGGCCGCAGGGCCTCGAACGAAGAACGTCACCTTTTCTTAATTCGTCGGTATTGTGATTTGTCGGTGTTTTGATTTGTCGGTATTTTGATTTGCCGGTATTTTGATTTGTCGGTGTTTTGATTTGTCGGTATTATGAGTGTCGGGATTCTAAATTTCGAGATTTATACACCCTAGTTCGTATATATACAGGCAGACGGACAGACTGACAGACGGACATGGCTAAATCGACTCAGCTCAACATACTGATCATTTGTATATCACATTGTTAAGGAATTGCTACTTTACAAGACATCCAAACAATTAAAAACACCAACCCAATCTCTTGATGTGAGCCCTATCGAACATTTGGGTCATTTTATAGAGAGAAAAATCAGAAGACACCAAATAACCCGCAAAGAATCTTTGATATCTGCTTTAATCGAAGAGTGGGGCAATATCCCAACTTCAGTGACCCAAAAACTGGTAAAGTCCATGCCATCCAGATTGAATGCAATAAAAAAATCCAAAAGCTATCCAATAAAATATTAACAGCCCATCAAAGCTCAAAAATAAAACCGTTGGAACTTTTTCTTTGGAATGTATTACTATTGCATACATACTTTAGTGATGTAATTTTTAGCTATTTAAGCCTTTTTTTCTCTAATTTGAAAAATTATTAATTTAAGTTTCTGTTTTTTGCTATTGCTTTTAACTCAAATATGAAATAACTGAAAAAAATAAAAAAATGGATATTATTATTAGTTCTGCGGCATTTTTTTCTGAAATCAAAACGGATAAACACAGTGCATACTTATTTTTGTGATGCACTGTATACTTTATAGGGTCTCCGACGCTTCCTTCTGTGTGTTACTTCGTAGCAAACTAAATATACCCTGTTCAGGGTATAATGATATACATTGGGGTTGTGGCATTTGATATTTGTCAGAATTGAAACCCATAAAAAAGGTAGTAGGTATCATGAATTCGGATATTATTGGTTTATTAGTTTCTATTCGAAACATAATTTGTATTGGTTTTGGGTGTCACGGAAGCCAATTTTATCGGTTTTGCTTTCAAAAACAAAGCAAGACGATAGTCGCTGACAGATTTGAAATGTAAGTTAAGAAATCAAATTATTTTATTGTTACGAATTAATTTATTTTTATTTCTACTCGTATATACGAAATGTCTTAATTATTGAGTTTTTTAGAAAAATTCGGATATTTAAAGAAACGTAGTATATACCAGGTCTGTCGCAAAAGAAACAGAACTTTTTAAAATATAACTTTTTCTGGTGGCGCCACCTATTGGTGGGTATATGAAATAAACAGTTTGATCTCTTGTTGACATTTCGTTGACTCCATTCATCGCATTTTGATAGATAAATTGGGTCTACGGAAGGTGTGCTCTAAGTTTGTTCCGCACAAATTGACTGAAGAGCAAAAATTGCTACGAATCCAACATTGTAAGGATTTGATTAAGGAGTCGAGAAAGGACATAAACTACAAATATTCGATTGTGGCTGGTGATGAAACGTGGTGTTTTCAACATGATCCCGAAACCAAATGTCAAAGTGCCAAATGGAAGCATCCAGACGAGCCTTCCCCGAAAAAAGTCGTCTTCAGAAGTCAAAAATAAAGACAATGCTGATTTGTTTTCACGATTCCGAGGGTATTGTACTCCGAGAGTTCATTCCAACTGGCCAAACGATTAATGCTGTGTTTTACCTTGGTGTTATGAAGCGTCGTGCTCGACCACAATACCGTGAGCCAGGGTCCTGGCGCCTGTTGCACGATATTGCGCCGTGTCATTGGTCAACGCTTGTCACTGATTTTTTGACAAAAAACTCCATATTAACCATTAATCACTCACCCTTCTCACCTGATCTGGCACCCTGTGATTTTTACCTATTTGCCCATGAAAGGACACTGGTTTCAGGACATTTCAGCTATCCAAAAGGCGACGACCGATATTCTCAAGAGCATTCCGAAAAATGACCTTAAACACTCATTTTAAATGCATGGTTATACCTGAACTTACCTTTTTCTTACTTGGATACTGCCGAATGAACCGAAAACATAGCGTTGAGAAATGTAATTGCGGAAACTACTTTTTCTATGTAATCCAACAACAATTTTTTTGGACAGTGTAAAGCTTTATGATTTTATGATTTTACGATGCGTCATGACAATTTGTGAGTCCCCTTAGTGTAGCAATACATAAATAAGCTGAGAAAGTCACTAAACCTAACATGTCTATATGTTTAAAAAAACATGATTGTGGAATACAGAAAATCTAAAAATGAATATACATATGTGCGTGGTTCGTTCCTGACAAATTGCACACACTTTAACTAGCATCCGCAACTAAGACCAAAGTTTCTATGTATGTACTTTTCATTATTTTTTTTCTCAATGGAAGTAAAATTTGCTCGTCTTTAGTAAGCGACTGTAAACATGCTCATAAGCTGCTGCCAAAAATCTGCAACGTCTGGCTCAATATATTTGCCACATCAGCAATTTATGGCATCCTTGGAAAAAATTGTTTTGTTGTAAGAAAAATCGCATAACATACATATGTATATGTATTGTTGAAATATTACGAAAGTTTTTTATTACAATGTCTATGGTAGATGATAGTTTACGGAGGGAACTGTTACTCATACGCATTGGGGTATCACAATGGTTGGCATTTAACACTTTGCACCTTATTGAAACAATATTGCATTACTGCTATAGTTTATCAAAGAAATCAGAAATAATGTAATGAAATGATAAAAATCTATGAAATTTTCGTATATGTAGATGAATCGGAAATGTGTAGATATCTCGCAGAATTTGGAAGTTTCCTTCTTTTAAGATGATGAAGATATGCTATAGTAATCCGATCTGAACAATTTCGTCGGAGATTACCTTGTTGCCTTAGGAAATAATCTGTACCAATTTTCGTGAATATATCTTGTCAAATGTGAAAGTTTTTCATAAAAGAACTTGATTCCGATCGTTCAGTTTGTATGGCAAATATATGTTATAGTGGTCCGATATCGGCAGTTCCAACAAATGAGCAGCTTCTGGAAGAGAAAATGACGTTTGCAAAATTTCAAAACGATATCTTAAAAACTGAGGGACTAGTTCGTATATATACATATGGACAGACGGACATGACTAAATCGACTTTATAGGGTCTCCGACGCTTCCTTCTGGGTGTTACAAGCTTCGTGACAAACTTAATATACCCTGTTCAGGGTATAAAAACAAAAAAATTATGTTACTTGTGCAGCAACATATAACCAAAATTATGGTCTACCATTTTGCTTAAAATAGATCAAATTGAACTGCCCAAGCCCCACAAAATTCGATATCAATAATGAGTTGGGACACTAAGTACCCTACTCAGAGTTCTAACGGTGAAAATTATATGGTTTAGCGCTAAGTTGGAATGGAATTGGTTTAATCTCATATCTTTAATATAATGAATTCCGATCCTCTGGTTGACGTTTTCCACATTAACTCAGTGCGATACGTGTGATCTTAGTTGAAGATGTTCAATATATGTTAGTCAAGAAAATACCAAATTTGTTAGTAGTAATTCCGAAATTCGGTAGTAAATTTTAATAACTTCGACTCATTGTTGGATCTATATCTTTCCATGATAAATGACAAACCTTACTGAAAAGAAATGTCAAAAGAGAGGGAGAAAATATGGCATCGTTTGCTGTCACTATCGGTCTACTTTTGTAGCGTTGTATTGAAAAACCCCTTCAATAGACCCCATGTACTGAAAATACGTAAGAGAAGTACTGAATAGACTTAAACACTTTCTCTCCATACCCTGATTTTGCCAGGAAAAAAATCTATAAATGATCAGCATGACGAATTGAGTCGATTTAGCGACGTCCGTCTGTATGTCCGTCCGCCTGTCGGTATATACGCGAAGTAATCTTTCAGTTTTTCTCAAGAAGCTTTTCGTTTGTCAGAACCGCCGATATCGGATCACTATAGCTTTGTGATTTTCTTTAAGAATACATATACTTTGAATGAAAAGCACTGTCCACTCTTTGCTGGGAAACGGTGTGACTAATCAAGGGTTGACGGCAGGATTTGTTCATACTAGTTATAGCACTTTATAATCTTTCGATTAACGGCATTTTATAAGCGTGCAAATGGTCAATTCGACGGGTCAGCTTAACTAATTTGAAATACTTAACCATATGAATTCTTCGATATACTTTAGGCGTTACAAAAATCCCTAAGCTGAGCAAGCTGTTATAAATAGTTATATTTTGGAAGAGTACAAAAATTATTTTTTCGTGTCACCATGCAACATTACTCGAATATATAGGGAGTGTTTCGTTTTAACATGGCTTAAGAAGGTAACCCCTCAACTATCTGAGCAGTCGGCAATTACCAAATGTTTTTCGAGTTCAAAAGTCAAAATCTGTAAGAAATAAACACGCACCATTACACTGCCTTAGTCTCTTCTGAAGTCTGTATGGTTTCTACATTAGACTACATTCAAGATATCTAAATTTTTACTCAATTTGCAGCCAACCTGATAACCCAATAACTATTTCGATTAACTTTAGGTGATACAAAACACTGCTAGGCGAACAAAACAATTGTACTATGTATGTAGAAACCACATAAAAATTACGTGTCACGTTGTTTGTCCGGGTAAACTTCTTAATTATGGGAATAATTTTAGTCAAATTATTGTCTCACATGCATTTTGATTTTACTAAAGAATTGAGAATGCCAATACTTGAGCAACGTCAAACTGTATGCATCATAATCACAAACAAAGTAGTAACATCTTAAATCCAAAAGGGAAAGTGCACAACTATCATCGACACATTTCTTACATTTATACATTGTTCTTAAAACAGCTCACTGAGTTTTCCATTTTCTATTTTCTCATATCTCATTGTTTCATCTCGATTCTTTCCTTTTGCAGAAACCTCAGTCCCGCTCACTGTCCACGTCCTCCGGCAATTCTGTATTTGATAGTCGTCGTCACCTGATGGAATTGGATGAAGGTGAACTATTCATGGAGCTGATTCGTGACGTGGCCAATGAATTGGATATTGATGTGCTGTGTCATAAAATCCTCGTCAATGTAGGACTGCTTACCCATGCGGATCGTGGCTCATTGTTCCTAGCCAAGGGGCCACCAAACAATAAATACCTGGTTGCGAAGCTCTTCGATGTGACACAGAAAACAGGTGAGTCCAAATTACAAAAACGAAGTCCGTTGGTATTACGAGACCTTTGAATCAGTATTTGTGTGAACCTAAGAATTCAGCGTTGCATGCAAATGAAGTCCAGCAGCAATGCACACAAAATTAAATCGCTTTATCTCCGCTCTACTTTTCGGTTTTCTTGTTTGCAATGCTGCAATTGACTTTTGCTACTTGGCTATTTTTGCAATTGACTATTGATTCTTGTGTAACGGTTTCATTTGTCATTTGCAGCGCTCAAGGATGCTGTTAAGAAGGCGAAGCTGGAGGAGATACGAATACCTTTCGGTGTGGGCATTGCCGGCATGGTGGCGCAAACAAAAGAGATGATCAACATAAAGGAAGCATACAAGGATGCACGTTTTAATTGTGAGATTGATTTAAAGACTGGCTACAAAACGAATGCAATATTATCGATGCCAATATGCAATTACGAAGGAGACGTCATAGGAGTGGCACAGATTATCAACAAAACCAACGGTAAGTTGCCGAGATTGCACACAAGCAATATTAGACTTTGAAAAGTTCGGATATGCTACTATTATGCCCTTGAAATAAGGAAGACAATTTTTTCGACATGTTACCTAATGGTAATTATGGTGTTTTACTGCTACATTTAGTTTGAGCTTTCGGACATAATGAATTGCTTGGAAAATGTTTTGAATTAAGTTTGAATCAGCCATTTCGTATGGAAATACCATAAACAATTTAATCATTAAAATTTCATTGATCTACTGAGAAAAGGTGTTCCCGATTTAATGGCTATAGGGGTTATAGGTATTGCTCGCATTCGTTTGTGAAAATTTTCCGTCACCCATTTTAGTGTAAAAAGATTTCTATTACGAATGGAACTTTCGAATCTGCAATAAATGTTTATTAAACAGGAAAAAAGGTTGACTTCGCTTACACGGAACATATTCTCCACATTCAGAAATAAAAAAAGTTTTTCATTCAAGAAGTTGATTTTGATCCGTCAGTGTGTATGGCAGCTATCGGCTAGAGTGGTCTGATCTGAACAGTTTTTTCGGATTTGTGCCTATGCCTTGGATAATAATCTATGCAAAAATTCGTGAAGATATTCACCATACAGTGATTCGTCAACTATAGCTTGAAATAGAGGAAATGTTAAGAGTTACATCTATAAGTTATAGCAGTGGAAAATATTCCAAATTTAAATCACCATCAAGTCACTTCTAAAAGGTTTTATATTTACCAGCTATGCTAAATTATAAGATGGTGGTAGAAGAAAATTAATAAACTTTCTCCTACTTTTCCAAGAAATTCCTGGCAGCAGGATGATTTTTAGTTTCTTATAGTATATCAGCGCTAGGTCAAACAATTTTTTTCAATTTTGCTGCAATTCAAATATCATTTAATTTTTAACTATTCACTAAAGACAAGGAAAATTTCACTGCTTAAGGGGTTCCATGGGCTTCCTCGGGCAAAAAAAGTCTTTTTGAAAATTTTTTTCTCATAAAATCATCTAAAGTGAATAATACGTGTTTTGGTAAAACCTTAATTTAGAACTTGGACGAAGGAAAAAAATGGAAATTTCAGTGAAAGTTTCGCAACAATTTTTTTTTTAATTGTTTTTAATCGAAAACAATTGTATCTCAAAGACCTGTGTAAAATTTCATAAAGGTCGGTTGAGTAGTTCTCGAAAAAACTTGCCAACCGACTTCAAAAACACAGTTTCGAGAAAAACGCGTTTAAAGACGGCGCACTTAGCCAAGCTAGTCTCGAGCGCACAAGTTCCCAAGCCTATATCTCCGAAACTATTACTCGGGTCAACTTGAAAATTTAGGACAATATTCTAGCGGTGTTGTAGAATTTGTAGAATCAATTTTTTGAAACTCCTTAAATTGAGATAATGAATTAGCATTAAATTTTCGACTCTCTTGCAGGTTCCATGGAATTTGACGAGCACGACGTCGAGATTTTCCGACGTTACTTAACCTTTTGCGGCATAGGCATACAAAACGCACAACTATTTGAAATGTCCGTCCAGGAATATCGACGCAACCAAATACTCTTAAGTTTGGCGCGAAATATATTTGAGGAGCAAAATAACTTGGAATGCTTAGTGACAAAAATTATGACAGAAGCACGAGAGCTGCTGAAATGCGAGAGATGCGCTGTGTTTTTGCTGGATTTGGACTGTTGTGAGGCGGTAGGTAGGAATGGTTACATGTAAACCAAACCATATACCATATATGTATGTATATAATTAATGCATTTGAAAGAAGAAGGCAACAAATTAATTCTTTTTTCTACTTTTTGGCAGAGTCATTTGGAGAAAATTATTGAGAAACCTAGTCAACTACAAACTCGTCTCAACCGCGCCATCAAGGACGTGGACGATAATGAAAGAGATGACAAAGTAAGTATTAAACTTATTACAATACTTTTCTCCAATACTTAGCTCGTCTTCCACTATTCCATAGCAAATGTCCCGCACGCGCTTTACAGTTCTCTTTGAGCTGGGCGCCTCCAACCAGTCGGCCAATATTTCCCGCCCCTCTGTCAATGATCTGTGCAACTCCACTCTGGCGCAGATTGCGCAATTTGTTGCAACCACCGGACAGACCGTGAATATCAGTGATGTCCATGAGTGGGTGCGTGAGCATAATCAAATACGAACAGAGAATGAGATTGACGCGACAAAGGCGATCTTGTGCATGCCGATCGCGAATGCGCAGAAGACGGTGATTGGTGTGGCGCAGTTGATTAATAAGGTACTTTAACGGTACTTTTGAAAGTTTTATGCAATTGAAAATAGACATGGTATAATATTAATTTGTGTCCTTCTCAATTCTGATCCAGAGCACGGGTTTGCCCTTCACCGACTCAGATGTTTCCATTTTTGAGGCGTTTGCCATTTTTTGCGGTCTGGGCATACACAACACGCAAATGTACGAGAACGCTTGCAAATTAATGGCGAAGCAGAAGGTTGCTTTAGAATGTTTGTCTTATCATGCGACCGCTAGCGCGGAGCAAACACAGAAGCTGGTCAACGACAAAATTGAATCGGCCGAAAAATATGATTTATATAGTTTCAAGTTTATTGGTGAGTTTTTACATTTGTGGAAATTTTTGGTACCTCTTAGAACGTTTAACTTTTGGCAGACTTTAATCTATGTGATGATGACACTTGTCGTGCCGTCTTGTGCATGTTTCTGCAATGTAATCTAGTCTCAAAGTTCCAAATACCCTATGAAGTAAGTCTTCATAGCTTCAGGATACTAGAACACTACTGATATGTCTTCTCTTTTTAGGTTCTTTGCCGTTGGGTGCTGAGTGTGCGCAAGAATTACCGTCCCGTGAAGTATCACAATTGGCGTCACGCCCTCAATGTGGCCCAAACAATGTTCGCAATGCTAAAGACTGGTAAAATGGAACGTTTTATGACTGATTTAGAGATATTGGGTCTTTTGGTAGCCTGCTTATGTCATGATTTGGATCATCGTGGTACAAATAATGCATTCCAAACCAAAACAGAGTCACCACTGGCTATACTATACACGACTAGCACAATGGAGCATCATCACTTTGACCAGTGCGTAATGATTTTGAATTCGGAGGGAAATAATATATTTCAGGTGGGATTTCAAACAGTTATCTCATATCTTCTCATATATTCCAGATTGAAAAAATATGGGCTGAAAACATTAAATGTTTCGTATGAAACTTTTTGATCAAATGATTTTTAACTCTATTCATTCCAATGGTAATAATAGTCTAATTGATTGTTATATAAGCCAAAAACATTCTTAACAATTGGAAGCAAAGTTTTCTCATCATCCTTATTTTCCTCCAGGCTCTGTCACCCGAAGATTACCGTTCAGTTATGAGTACCGTGGAAAACGCCATACTTTCAACCGATCTGGCAATGTATTTCAAAAAACGCAATGCCTTTCTGGAGCTCGTCGAAAACGGCGAATTCGATTGGCAGAGTGAGGAGAAGAAAGAGTGTAAGTGTCAAACATTACGTTTATGGTTCCACAATAACCACTAATATATGTTTCAGTACTCTGCGGCATGATGATGACCGCCTGCGATGTGAGCGCCATTGCAAAACCTTGGGAGGTACAACATCGTCTAGCCAAGCTGGTAGCGGATGAGTTCTTTGATCAAGGTGACCTTGAGAAGCTGCAACTAAATACGCAACCAATCGCCATGATGGACCGGTGAGTAGAGAGAGGGAGACTACGTTGTTCTACAGAAGACATAAACTTTATATTTTGTAGCGAACGCAAGGATGAGTTGCCTAAAATGCAAGTGGGTTTCATAGACGTGATATGTTTGCCGCTCTATCGTGTGCTTTGCGACACTTTCCCCTGGATAACTCCACTATATGAGGGTACCCTGGAAAATAGACGCAATTGGCAAGATTTGGCCGAAAAAGTGGAAATGGGTCTCACTTGGATCGATCACGATACTATCGATAAGCCAGTGGAAGAATTTGCCGGTATGAATTACGACACTTTTATAACTAAGTTGCGTGTTCTAAATTTCTCAAGTATTCCCCGAAACAGGTTGTGCCGATGAGGAGATAAAAGATATCGAATTCACCGTAACCACATTGAATTGTCATCCACACCAGCTGCATGGCGACGATGCTTCCACACCGGAGCATCATCGCGGTAGCACACGACTGAGCATCAAAAAGACAGGCGCTCTGGGCAAGGCCGTACGTTCGAAATTGACAAAAACGCTGTACAACAGCATGGATGGGGTTAAGCAGAAATCTTCATTTAAGCTGCTCGACTCACATGTTAGCGAGGATTTAGATGACAAAAGCCCAACGAGTCCTTCGCAGCCAATGGTGCCGGGTCCCGGTCACATTTCCGCTTCGTCATCTACATCTTCGGCAGGTACTGTCAGCACGACCGACAAGTCGAAGAAGCGCTCCAAGTTGTGCTCGCTGTTGTGACGAAAACCATCCAATTAGAATTTGGTGACCTCCACCGATAAGCACAGTGGCGGTGGGGGGTCGACCGATGTCTAATTGGAGTTAAAACTTAAATATGTATGTAAAATAGGTAATAGCGGTAAAGGTGCAACACTTTTGTGTATAAACAGAGTGGTTAATGCAAGCATATTCCGTCTGAGAGAAAGATAACTAAAAATCTAACCAAAAATCAAAATTTTTTAGCAAATTGAAAATAAAAAAGATTTACAAAGTTGCAACAAAAATCAAAATGAAGTCCAAAGATATACTATTAGACCAATTTAGAGTGGTAAGAAATGTTGCAAGTACATAATTGCAATTACGCATTTGCACTTACAATTTTGAATTGGATAATACAATAGGCCATTGAGAAATTAAACAGTGCAATTACGAATAATTGTATAATAGACCAATCAAATATTCTGATTAGTCAATTTTGATCCGTGAAAAATTCTCTTTCGTGGCGTAAAAAGAAAAGTGTAGCCCACGTGGGAGCTTTTCGGCGTTCTGCCGAGCGCTCGAAAGTAAGCAGCTGATATCAAGGTATTTAGAACCACGATAATACAAAAGATGAAAGAAAGTTAAGCTTCACAATCCAATTTACTACCAAAAGCTAATAGGACATACTTGTATGCACTTAGATATGTACGCAAAACATGTGACTTTACTAGAACTCAATTTTAAATAAATGTTAGCAGCGAATCCGCTTTGTGCAGAGAGAACTCATACAAATTTATGTGTGTGAATGTATTTTTTTATTTAACGGTAAGCTAGTCAAATTTTCATTAAGCAAATAAGCAGATGTGGAAGCAGTTTCGCTTCAGTGTGAGTCTTTATTCTAGTCGTATCACATACTAACTACACTACTTTGAATTAAATTCACATTAACTTTACAAGCTTTAGGTATAATAGAGTTATTAGGCAATATGCACCTTTCACAGCAATGAAAGTGCGCACTGGTAGCGATTAAATAGCGAAGCATTGCTTTATGAAACGTTGTATGTACATTGTGCTGGCTGTGGCCGAGGCATAGACACACTTTCGTGCTGCAGCTCGCAATTGGCGGCGCATGCGCAACTACTTTGATAGCAATACACTCACTACGATGATATTTATGCAATCTCAAATATGAATAAATACAAAATGTGTATGTAAATTTGCATGTTACTTTAATTGTTATGAATTAGTGAAATATGGCAACACCTTTGTGAAAAAATTCCTTTAAGATATAATTAAATGTACGTGTAATGTGTGCACAATAAACACGAAAAAATAAAAAACCAGAAAGAAAAATCATTTTAAACTAAAAAAAAATTTCAAACAAAAATTATTTGAGTGAGTTTCCAAATTGAGAGAGCTAACTGTTGATGTAACTGCAGAGCACTTTATAGCCCATAGAACTAATGTAGCGTTTTAACGGTTAAAATTGAATGAAGGTCAAGCTACTAGAAAAAACATGTAATCAAAACTTTATTCGGAGTTTTGATATTAGAAAAGCGCAAAACATTAAGTGAAGCTAATTTAAAGTATTTTTCGAAACCTCATTTACTAAATGTGCATGTCAATTCCTAAATTAAGTAATGCATAAATGTGAAACAAAGTCAAGCAGCACATGCAATGGCAAAATCAAAATCAAAATGTTATCTATGAATACTGAAACTAAATGTAATGAAAAGTTTTACTTTAAAACTCATGCAAATGTATAAAAATTGGTATGACGCAGGAGCGTAGAAAGTCTTATTATATCTTATAAATAAATAATTATTGGCTACTGGAAGGCTTTGTAAGAACAGACAGAATAAAGAACTTTGATTGTAAAGCAATTTGTCTTACCTCACTTTTACATTATTTAAAGTGTTGTCCTTATAAGGGTGTATGGCAGCTAAATACTATAGTTTTTCGATTTGCACAATTTCTTCGGAGATTATGGCAATGGCTTGGGTAATAAATCGTAAAGATATTTTGTCAAATAAAAAACTTTTCCCTGCAAGAACATATTATGTTTATTGGAGATTGTTGCAAAACCCGCTCTTAAATATTATGGACGCCAAATATGTATGTATGTGCGCTGTGGATAAAAAACCAATGATTGAAAAAGGGCCAAAATGCTTAAAAATTTTAATCGGCTCTTTTCCCGTTGTCGTTTTCAAGTTGTTGTTGTTGCTAAAGTTGTTTCGTTTCTAAATTCCTTGTGTAGTATACGGCAGCTAACTTCAAAGCTAATTTATCAAAATTTAAAATTGACTTGAATAAAGTACTAAACCAAAAATGATCACGTCCGGCCGTCCGTGCAAGCTGTAACTTCAGTAAAGATAGAGAAATATCGTAAAAAAACATGGTACATATATTCCTTGGTAAAAAAATACGGACGAGTTCGTAGATGGGCGTAATCGGACCACTGCCACGCCCACAAAACGCCATTAACCGAAAACGTATAAGCTGTCATTACTAAGCACCAAATTAAGATATAGAATTAATTGGTCATACGGCATCGCAGAAAAAGTGGGCTGGACCATGCCCTCTAGTAGGTAATCTACCTATATTTCAGACCACTAAAGCTGCAACAGCCAAATTTGCTTAGGGCAATTCTTATAAGAACTACTAGAGGACCCGCCCAGGTTTTACTGAGGCTGATACATAGGTAGTACTACCAATACCATCTACATATATGATTTCTATTAGTTAGATTATAAGTATTAGTTAAGGAATAATCGCATTTTTGGTGAAACAACTTGTGTTAGTTTACGAAAAAGTTAATCAAAAAGCATTTCGTGCGTTAAGAAAGAATTGGTTTTTGGGGTAAAAATACTATTGAATTTGGGCTGTGCATCAGTGAAATCAATCGAGTCCAATCGATTGTCTGCCTAGTGGACTGCATATTAAGAAACGGTTCTCAAGCGAGGAAAGACAAAAAAATCGGCTGGCAAGGTTATGGCATCAGTCTTTTGGCACTGGAAAAAATGGCACCCCGTCACTGAAATTTCACACAAAATTATTTAGATATGATATTATGTTTTTAAAAAATTAAAATATTTAACGTATTGCAAATAATTTATTATATATATAATACTTCAGTATAATATAAAAAACATAGGTTCTTGTTCTTTAAACTACAAAGTTTGCACTGAGCTTGACTAATAATTGTATAACAATATTTTTTTTCACAGGCAAACACGTCTGACTTTTTGAATTGCAAATCAGTCGATTAAATCTTCACAATCTAAACGTTGTAGTACATCTGATTCGAAGCATAGAATAGCTAAGCTATTGAGTCTATTTGCACTCATTGTAGAACGTAAGTAGTTTTTAACTCTTTTCAAACAAGAAAACGATCGTTCTGCGCTACAGTTTGTTACAGCTAAAGTAATAAATTTTCGATTTGCAATTTCTACGTTCGGAAACTCAGTATAAAGGTCGTTTACACGCAAAAGTTTCAGAATATCGGAAGGTGAATTTTGTTCCATCTTTTTTCAGTGCAATAAGAATCTCTGAAGATCTGAAGAATAAACATTTTGTAAACGTTTAGCTCGGTTACGAATCTCCAAATTGCCAAATCCAATAATAACTGAGAACTTTTCATGAATCTTTTCATATGCGACACATCTTTTTCGCAATTCAGAATCTAGATTGTCAAGAATGACATTAATAGTGTTGACTCTAAAGTGGTCACGACCTGGCAGTTGTACATCTCCATCCCGTGATTCATCAGCATGCAATTTTCTCTTTCTTTTTCTAGAAACTGTCGTGTTATATTCTTTTGTCTCTGAAGTATTTAAAGCAGTTTTTCATAGATTTCGAATTCCTTTCTCGTATCAGCAACAACTTTGATCAAACCACGATAATCGTCGATCACGTCAGCAATGATACAATCAACTTTCTGCATTCTTTGACTAACAGCATGGAATAGTGAGAGTAAAAAATGCCAAAGTATCTGCATAAATGCTCTTTCAAGTCGCTCCAATTGAATTCGTAAACCTTTAGCTCATTGTCTTGTAATTGCATTTTCTTCCATATTTTCTTCAATAATAATCAAAGTCTCGATTATCTCCTCGAAATGTTGATCAAGTACATGAACAGCTTCATCCTTTTAACATGTTATCAAATCTTTTAAAGGTCTGCAAATAAATATGTACATATGTATGTATATATGTAAATATATACATATCTTATCAAACCTACATTAATGAAATATTTGCTAATAACATAAACATGACTTTATTACATACATAATTATTTCAAAAGGTTTTAAGGAATTCATCATGAAATAGTTCAAATTTTACGTACATGCTTGTGTGCTTCGATATAAAATACATACATATGTATATAGAAAATATACATACATATGTATGTATATAAATTATATGCAGAGTCTTTGGCGCTTTGTAGATATGCGAATCTGAAGCGTACATTCCTTAACATCGGAAATAGCATAATTTTTCTCATTTAACACTGGAAATGCTCAGTTGTTATTTTCCCGCCCCTGATGTTAAGTGGTGAAACACGCTCATCCAAAACAGTAAATATCCCAAAATTGAAATATTCCTAAATTTTCGACATCGTGAACCTTCTCTATAAATATACGTTCTCTGCTATTACTTTTATAAAATAATTTCGATGTTTCACATCTGCCAGCTGTCAACTGACAGCTCATTTTTTTTCTATTTTCCAAATTTTGCCGCCCTGGGCACTAGCCCCGACTGCCCCTAGTGTAAGTCCACCACTGGTGCCCGTGGTATATTATTCATCGAGTGATAAATGAGCCAGTTTTAATTCATTGCACTGTGTATTTGATTGCAGTTCTATTGTACCATTCCCAATATTTAGCAATTTTCTTATTTTTCAGGAAGGATCAGTTTGAAATTGTACGCATACATATATGTATGTACTTCATCGTTCCCGTTTAAATATTGCATTGCTCTGTGCAATGCTTCGAAAAGATTTCTGTATATCTAAAATTTTAATAGACCTTTTTATCAACACTTCAGTTATGCCGCTATTTTTTTATGCCAGATCTTTTACAATTTTAAATTGCCAATAGTTAGCAGGTATGTATGATCTGACTACAGATGTCGCCTTTTACTTTGGCTTCGTTTTGTTTATTGCACGTTTACGCCAATTTAAGGTTTGAATATTGGATGCTGCGATGGTAGCGCACTCTATCGGATCCAATGTAAAACATTCCAAAATTAGCAATTAATTACAAATGAAAAATTAATTTAAAAAACATTTTCCAGTGGACCAAATTGTGAATCTAAACCATCCTCGAATTCCCTTAAACACACACAAAAAATTTCATCAAAATCGCTCCAGCCGTTTAGGAGCAGTTCAATTACAAACACACGGTGGATGAAAATCGGATGATAACGGTACTGTTAAAAACTACTTTAAGTGCGATAAATTAATAACTAAGTACGCCAAACACTATAAATTTTATCCCCGAGATGTTATGAGGGCCTTAAAACAGCCGGGATCAAAATTAAGCAATGAGCGCGGCAACCCCCACATTTCTGTGAAAACCCACATTTATGGACCCACTCGATCATTTTGGTATATAATATTCATTCATCCCTTAAATAAATACATACATACAAAAATGTTAAGCACCTCCTTTGTTATAAAAATGCAATTTTACAAATTTAATTCACTTACCTTTTGCCATCCCCTAATGTCCTTAATTGGAGGACCCACAGAATTTATATTTTTTGTCTTCTCCAAAAGTATTTATTTGGCTGGTGAAAATCCTTAAGCAATGTCTGGTACGTTCTTTATATTCACAAGTACTTAAAATTAATTTTTGTCTGTGTGTTTATCAATTTTTTTACATAAATACTTACAATTGACAATTTTTTTTTTAATTTCCGCATTTCACTCGCAAACGGACAGATATCGACGTATATACCCGATTTTGCGGTTTCAATGCTTTGGTGACGGAATATATTTTATTGTGTTAGTGAGATCAATTGTGACAATTGCAATGATATTACGTTGAATATTTCTTTATGGAATCGGAGATTTTTTCATTGTAACGGATTCAATGATTTCTATACCCCTCATATTCTAACTTCAGAAACTAATTAAGGGAAAATCTGATAACGGCAGATGTGCTAAACATTCACTAGTTGTAGCACAACCAAAAGCAAATCAGAAAATTATTAATGGTTTATGTGATTCTATAATTTAGTATTTTACATGAGCTGATAAACGTTCAAATTAAAAAAGCGAGAACTATATTTATGACTGATGTCTGATTGATAAACAATGAACAGTTAGTTTTTCACAAATTTGACGTGATGATAAATAAATGTCGCAATTTACCAGAAATTTACGATTGGAAAGGCAGATTCCTTATATTTGTATTGGATTAAATGAAAACAAATCATCAAACGGGATAACCACATGAAACAATTCGTTTTAATGTCGTAAGTAGGCTTTTTGTTGATTAAATTTATTTTGTTTAATGTGGCACAAACACACAACACATTCACATTTTAATTTCGATATTTTTATTAGTATTTTCTTTAATAACATTATCAGTTTTTGTAGCACGCATTCTTGTTTTTGCGTTGGAATACGAACGCTTAGACATTAATTTGTTTAATTACTTTGTTCAATTTTAATTAGTGACTTACACACACTACGTTTTCGTTTGAAGGTTTTATTTTTTCTGAATTTATAACAGTTTGTATATGTAAATATCAGTACACAACTGATTTAAGATGAAACACTAGTTGGTTTGTGAAATTCTGCTTACAACTTTTAAAGCCGTAATCATTTTAATTTTCACTAAATCCAATCATCTATGCCTTAGTTGGACACAGAGGCTTATCGCGTGTCTTGTTAAATTTACTTATAAAGACTTGTATTTTGGGTATATAAATTCAGTACAAATAATATAAATAGGGCATAAAATGCAATATTTTCTTAATTCAAATCTACTCACACAATATTTATAAATATTATTTTTGTGGGTTAACTTCAGAAGCCAAAATTTTTGTGAATTTTGTGTTTCAATGGCTTTTTGTTCATTAGCCTGAATCTATTACTGTTGATTTATATAAATATATTACAATTAGGAGTAACTAAAATGATTAAATTAGACTTGGCTTTCGATACTAAAATTGCTATAACATAATAATAAAATTGTGAATAATCGGAGCATTATTCGGATGCCTTGTTGTTGTCACAAATCTTACCCCAAATATTTTCACATAAAAAACTCTTCGGTCGAATGGGAAAGTGGGAGTCACGTTCGCCCTGGACGATCTAACACTGATATTTCTATGACGCGCAAACCTCGATATGTCGGGTCGATAACTTGCAATCCTTTCGGATTGTAAATTCGCTCGTTTTGGGAAGCAATAAATTTGGATATTTTCCGAAGTGTCTGCATCAAAATAACAAGTTAACACGTTTCCGGTTAAAAATCAAATTAATTTGGCCTCACCTTTTCATAGTGTGTTTCCGAACACATATACACAAGATAAGCGGTAATGCATCCGATGCAACCCTCACAATATGTACTACAAGAACCCTTCTCGGCTTCTGCGAAAAATTCATTTAGCCGATTAATGGTCGACTCAAATACTTGCCGTTCAATCTGCAATCATATAAAGTTAAAAGTAATACGAAAATTATTTCTTATTTCAGTAACAAAGTCGTAAACAGCTTACTCACCAGGCCTTCTAATTCGCTGGGAAGTCGTGTGTGGAATTTGACCGAGGTGCCTTCGCTGTAATCGCGTTGTATGAACACCTTGTTAGAGCCGCCCTGCAGCGAGGTTAAACCTTGCGACATTTTTTTCTTCCTATAACAAAGAAAAGTAACATAATTTCGACATATAAAGATCATGTTTAAGCTTAAAATATTTATTTAAAAGTTTTAATATCACTTTGTAGGGCTCATCTTTTTCTTGCTTGTTTCTGGGATATCTAGAACTATTGGGCGATGCAAAGACATTTTTTTTGAGTTTTTTCAGCACTGAATTTTGATTGAAAACACACCTGTAACTTATGTGCTGAAAAAACAAGTTTTGACTACTTTCTGACTAATAAAATTAACAAATCCTCATATAAATTTCCATCAAATTTAACTTTACAAGTAGACTTTTCTGATTTGTCCTCCAATGGTTTTCCGTCCTTCATTCGTGAACTGTCAAACTACAGTGTTGCCATTGCATAGCTGCGAAATAAGTAACATAAAAACTGATAAAAACATGGAATCGCGCATTCCTCAAATTTAGTGTGTATGTTAATGAGGAATATCTGCTTTAAAGAATGATATGATTCAGTGCCCGCAATTGCAGTTTTAACAAATTCTCAAATATTTGAAAGTTTTCGGAAAATATAACAACGATAGAAAAATTGTTTACCTGCACCTATTTCTATTCGTACTGTACACGAGGTCTTGTTCAGCGCAGCTCAGCTGTTGATTGTGATGTGTACAGTAAGAAATAAATTCCGGCAACTACACTAGTGTTGAAGACATAAATTTTACATGCGTTAAATGAAAATAGTGGTTTTCTCATTTCAAATTCGAGTTTATTTATGGATCTATGATAATCATTACTTTATATATGTATTTATTTATTTTCATATTCATTAAATTATGACGACCTAATGTTTGGAAAATTTTCTAACCAACTACTAGTCCTTTCCCAAACAATTTTTTAAAACCTGGAAGGTCCGGTTCTTAACTGTCGTATGTAGCGAAGAAAAATTGTAGAGAGATCAAGGTACCTAATTTGCCTTTCATATTTCAGGAACTGGCAAAGAAAAGATTGAACAGTCTGAACAGAAAAGTCTGACATTTCTGATGTTATACTTACATACATGTTCTCAGAACATTTAGACATACTAGAGCTATTTGTGTTGCTTACAATTATTGGAAATACATATGTACATATTTATTTCGTCCAAAAAATGGAAGTAAATTATTATTAAAGACCAGAATTTATCGATGGTATGGTGAATCCAATCGTGGACGTTGATCAGTTATTGTTCCGAAAACTATTGATGCTGTTCACAAACTGCTAATGCAAGATAGTGCTTTGAGAATTAGTTTTAACGCATGTTAAAGTAGGACTATAACATCAAAACGATTTTCATTGCTCAATATTTTTTGTTCTTTAATCCCGAGATATGCAAAGCAACATACGCATTTATATGTAAAACTGACCGACAAAACGAAGCTAAGTGATTTTAAGGCGTCTGTCCCTCTGTTCGAGTTGAGATTAAGATGTTTGGATATTCTTTATATCTCTTAGAATACAAAATATATGTATATTGGGTAGTCGAAAAAGTCTTTTTGTGTTTCCAAATATAGCAAATTTTCTCATTATTAAACATTTCAAATCTGAATCTTCATGCCGAAATTTTCGTAGTTCCTCCGGTTTCCAGTCTCAAGTTATTGCAAATAATCACACATCTATAATGCCCTATTAGGCTTCAGCTTTTGAGCAATAACTGTACTCCAAACCAGACGGGACATCGCATCCACATTTCCAATAGTACTACCTTTGCGAAGTAAAGTAACATTGAGTCTCTCAATTCAAGGCGCCAACAGTCCTTCTGACTTGAAAACGCAGGCCATAATGGTACTTTTTTTATTATGCACTTCATCAAAGCCAGTAATTGCCTTCGAGTTACACAATAATTTCTCTCTGACTTGCTGACTATAATATGCCACCACTTTCTCATGACCGTCATTGACTTCTGAAATAACGCCCCTTACTGCATACCCACTAGCATACGTATCCAAAATAAATGCTGATCGTGGGACAGCGATCCCAATTTAATTGTTTTGGTCCGATTCCGATTCTACAAAGTTCGGAAAGCTACTTCCCGTTTATTATTCCCTTGTTAATAACCACTTTTCAAGTCAAGTATTGAGAACCATTTTGTGCCTGATAAGAAGTCCAATGTGCGATCGATCATAGGTAGGGGATAACTGTCTTTCTTCGTTACATCATTCAATGTTCTATAGTCCACACAGAAAATCATGCAGCTATCTTTCTTCCTCACGGTATTACAGGTGAATTGGTTCGAATACGCTGCTTTCGCTCATTTCACATATGGTCTGGCTTATAACTTCACGATTTGCTAAAGGAACGCTTCGAGGAGCTTGACGAACTGGTCTTGCATTCTTCTTCTTCTTCAGTCTGGAGAAAGCAGAACTAACGGCGCGGGTGTTGAGGCCAATGATATTAATATCATCGGCATACGCCAGCAGTTGTACACTCTTATAGAAGATGGTACCTTCTCTATTTAGTTCTGCAGCTCGAACTATTTGCTCCAGAAGCAGGTTGCAAAAGTCGCACGATGGGGAGTCGCCTTGTCTGAAACCTCGTTTGATATCGAACGGCTCGGAGAGGTCCTTCCCGATCCTGACGGAGCTTTTCGTGTTGCTCAACGTCAGTTTACACAGCCGTATTAGTTTTGCGGGGATACCAAATTCAGACATCGCGGCATAAAGGCAGCTCCTTTTCGTGCTGTCGAAAGCAGCTTTGAAATCGACGAAGAGGTGGTGTGTGTCGATTCTCCTTTCACGAGTCTTTTCCAAGATTTGGCGCATGGTGAATATCTGGTCGGTTGTTGATATTTCAGGTCTAAAGCCACACTGATAACGTCCAATCAGTTTGTTGATGGTAGGCTTTAATCTTTCACACAATACGCTCGATAGAACCTTATACGCGATGTTGAGGAGGCTTATCCCACGGTAGTTGGCGCAGATTGTGGGGTCTCCCTTTTTGTGGATTGGGCATAGCACACTTAAATTCCCATCGTTGGGCATGCTTTCGTCCGACCATATTTTACAAATAAGCTGATGCATGCTCCTTATCAGTTCTTCGTCGCCGTGTTTGAATAGCGCGGCCGGCAATCCATCGGCCCCCGCCGCTTTGTTGTTCTTCAGGCGGGTAATTGCTACTCGAACTTCTTCATGATCGGGCAATGGAACGTCTGCTCCATCGTCATCGATTGGCAATCGGGTTTGCCTTCTCCTGGTGTTGTGCATTCACTGCTATTTAGCAGGCTGGAGAAGTGTTCCCTCCATAATTTAAGTATGCTCTGGGAATCGGTGACTAGATCACCTTTGGGAGTTCTACAAGAGTATGCTCCGGTCTTGAAACCTTCTGTAAGCCGCCGCATTTTTTCGTAGAATTTTCGAGCATTACCCCTGTCGGAAAGCTTATCAAGCTCTTCATACTCACGCATTTCGGCCTCTTTCTTTTTCTGTCTGTAAATGCATCTCGCTTCCCTCTTCAACTCTCGGTATCTATCCCTCTTTTCTCTCCGCTGCAACACGGCACTCCTCGTCGTACCAGCAGTTCTTCTGCACTTTCCAAAAACCAATGGTTTCGGTTGCAGATGTACGTAAGGGGTTTGAAATGCCGTCCCACAGTTCCCTTATACCGAGTTGTTGACGAGTGTTCTCAGAGAGCAGGAGTGCAAGCCGAGTAGAAAACCGTTCTGCTGTCTGTTGTGATTGCACCTTCTCGACGTCGAACCTTCCTTGTGTTTGTCGACGTGCGTTTTTTGCTGCACAGAGGCGGGTGCGAATCTTGGCTTCAACAAGATAGTGGTCCGAGTCGATGTTAGGACCTCGGAGCGTACGCACGTCTAGAACACTGGAGACGCGTCTTCCATCTATTACAACGTGATCGATCTGGTTGGTGGCTTTTCGATCCGGAGACAGCCAGGTAGATTGATGTATTTTCTTGTGCTGGAATCTAGTACTACAGATAACCATATTTCGGGCCCCGGCGAAGTCGTTCATTCACCGAAGTGAATGATAGTACTCAGCGACGGAGTCTCTCTCCCACCACGAATCCCACACCAGACTTGCGCTCCTTTATATGGCCACTGTAGTTAATGCCACAAGGACCTACTCGTCTCTGTCCTTATCCCGTCCATTGCATTTCTTGGACGGCGGTGATGTCAGCCTTTATTTTCACGAGGACATCAACCAGCTGGGCAGCAGCACCTTCCCAATAAAGGGACCGGACATTCCAGGTGCATGCCCTTAATTCGTAGTCCTTATTTCGTTTGCCGTGGTTGTCAACAAAAGGGGGGTCTATCGTCTGAGGCTTGTTGCTTCCTGTCATTGGGGGTGTTTTTTTTACGTGACGGGTCCCAAACCCAACGCACAACCCTGTTGAAGAGATGCTTCGCCTTCTCACTTTAGCTCGCCTTCAAACGGATCTTAGGCTACCTAGAGGATACTTGGTCAAAGACCGGAAGTCATGAGCAGCTTGAGCTGTAAAAGAATCGTTTCTGGCCACTCCCAAGTGAATGGTGATCAGAGAACTTTCCCCACTTGCGTGAACTTCTACACATAACCCCATCCTCCCGTGAACTTCTACACATGACTTGCATTACCTGTGTTAATAAAAAGTTTCCGAACTTTAGTTCTTCCTGGTTTAGAATCGTCTTTAGCAAAATGGGTTGAGTATCTAAGCAGGAGTTGTTTAGCCCGTTTCTTGGACCAGTTTCGCTTGATATGTCGTTTTAGTTAATGGAATCTTCTTCAAAATGTATTTTCCAATTTATCACGGGCTCAATCTCTTGACAGTTCCTAATATAGTTTCATTGGATTAGAGCTCATTAAATACTCTTACTGGATTACGTTTATCTGTCCTGTCATGTCCAGGGTTTCGTCTACGAGTATAAGTGAGTTTGGTGTAGATTTTTCTGAGGCCTAAACAATCCACAACTTGTTCGTCCCATAGTCTCCATCTATTTCTGCTCAAATAACCGCTTCTGATTTTGATGGAATCTGCTGGCTCTTTGTATTATCACTCGTCTAACTTTGTATTTGTTACCATATCCGAACGTGAGTGGCACCATTATACAATTGTGAATGACAGCTGCCTTTCCAATTACGATCTGGCACGTCACCTCTCCGAGGACTTGAGTATCTCCTGCAGTTGCGCTGGTATTCACAGTCAGTATGCGCTATAATGTGAAATAGAGGTTACAAGGCATTCGCTTGCGGGAGCCATCCTTTGCCCTTTTCGGCTGGCTCGCTTCAGTTTAACGATTGGTTGGATTTGACATTTGCTTGATCTTCTTCAGCTTTGCGTTTACCTCCAACCTCCAATTATTTTACTGAATACAGTTGCGTACAATATGACCACCTTTTCCATAGTAGTAGCATTTAAACACGTCATCATTTTTTGCGCGCTTCTTTCGATTTTTCCAGTACTTTCTGCATCTTTTCTTCAACTTTTTAAGTAATTGGTTCACCATGGTGTGATCTTCTATTTCTACTTGATGACCTTTAAATGTTGTATTGCTAAGCAGAGATGCAGTTTCCTGTGTCAGACCATACGAAACGTTTTCCGTAAACGTTAATTTTGGGTATGATAATGCAGCGAAGCGTGTAGTGTTGTCTCGTGCACTTCAAGGATGTAAGCGCATTAGCTAAGTGAACTAACCTCTCTTATCTGTGGAAAATCCCTGTAGAGATTCGTTGGATTTCTGTCGACGAGTTTGCAACGCGATTTAGACGATGTGCTTCCTGTGCTCATTACCATACTGTCTTTCTGATTCATAGCTACTTTACTCACAGTTTGGAATGGTTTATAATATCATATTTCCGCTGCAAAACCTTTTATTGCAATGAACAATGAAGCTTAAGTTTATCTTTATCTTCAGTGTTTCAATTATTTGCTGATGCCGTTTTTTTCGAATTGAAGCTTAAAAACATGGAACGGAACTGTGATGAATGTTTTACTTTGGCGGAAGCTGTTTACATAATTGGCCGATTTAGCTCTAGCTCGCGGATACGATCTTTCAATTCATCATTTTTATCAGTGATTGAAATTTTTTTTAAAAATTATTGTTGCTATGTTATAACTGCTATAGCTACCGCTCTCACTTTGTCGGGAGCCGTAGCAGAGCCGTAGCAGAGCCATTGCAGAACAATGTAAAAGTATGTGCTCTGCTCTGCGCGGAGTTTTGTTAGGTAAAAAACTATAGCGGTCTCCTAAACTTTTAATTAAATTTCCCGAACAAAAATATTATAAGAACTCCTACCTTCTGCTTTATTGGTGACCGCTTACGCGGTTATAGCCGAATTTGAAACAGCGCGGCAGTCATTTCTTCTTTTCGCAATTTGGCGCCAATATGAGATACCAAGTGGAGCCAGCTTCTTCTTCAGCTGATCGCTCCAACGGAGTGGAGGTCTTCCTCTTCCTCTACTTTCCGCGGTGGGTACTGCGTCGAATACTGTCAGAGCTGGAGTGTTTTCGCCCATACGCACGACATGACCTAGCCCCTGTATCTTGCTTCGCTGAACTAAGTACATATGTCAAAGTAGTCGTATATCTCGTACAGCCCATCGTTCCATCGAATGCGATAGTCGCCGTGGCCAATGCGCAAAGGACCATAAATCTTTCGCAGAACCTTTCTCTCATGTACATTATTACAGAAAATTATTCCTAATTTTCCTTTTAAAATCGACGAATGATCTTTTCACGGGTATTTTCCAAGATTTAGTTGGCGCTGATTGTGGAGTCTCCCTTTATGTGGATTGGGCAGACCACACAAAAACCGAAATAAAATGAGAAAATCGATGGAATCGGAAGATTACGTCGGAATTCAGTGAGAATCCTTTCCTGACGATAACAACTCTGTGAATTAGAAATGGGTTGAATCGGTTCAATTATTTCCTGAGCCCGGTATACCTAATATAACGATTTTCGAACTTTCGGTTGACTTTATGTTAACTATCGGCCAATATTTCGGTTATATAAATGATAATTACAATGTTAATATTACTCATAAGAGAATATCTTTGTGCCTAAAATAAATAAAATTGGGAGAAAACTTGACCTAGTCCTCATATAACTAATAATCAGGATTTCTGAATATCCGACTGACTACTCCATATGATTGGTGATGTAAGGTACCTTAATGAAACCTAGGAACCATTGTTTTAGTATGTGGCATGATGGTAGTAAATTGATAAAACCAGGTCGATACCATCCCAACTCCCATATATAACATATATAGTATTGATTTTCGTTTTTTTTTACAAACCTTATGTGTCGAGATTCGAGTTCGAGATTCATTATAACCACATACTTCAGTAAATATTTAATATTTATTGGGAAAAATTAATTAATAAATAATCAATACTTGAAGAAGCTCGATAAGCAGTTCAACTTTAGATATTTTTCCAAATAAAACGATAGATTTTTAAACTGTTGCAACTGGATATTGGCTTGTCCTCGATTGGGCGTCCACTGCGTTCGCTATCTTCGGTGCTCATTCCATCACGTCTATACTTAGCAATCCAATCCTTAATGGTTGATTTTCATGGGGTAATGTCCGGAAACTCGTTATCAAGCCAAGTTTATTCTTCAACTGTATTTTTAAACTTCAGAATGCAATATTTTATCAACAAGCGAAATTCCTTTTTATCCATTTCTTCACAAAATGATTCCGACCGCTGTCAAATTTATACACTCACCTTTTGAAGGTTAGGACTAACTAAAAATCATGTGAATTTAATTCTACTAGCGCCGTCTAAGTGTCGGGAATGAGACTCCATTGACTCAATTGGTTCTATAAGTTCATAAAAGCATTAAGTGGAACTAAAGAAAGATGCGGACTATGTTATTCTGATAACTTCATTAGATGTAACCTTATATTTATATAACTAAAGTTCCTTAAGATGTTGCAAGATCGCTACTCTACAAACCCTGCTTGACTTCCCTCTGGCTATCTCATGCCAAGGCAAAGTAAGAAATCGGTGATGACTTGGTTAGCTATATCATCGCTAAATAAGAAATTAGTCGAATAAAGAAGTTTTAATTGATATTTGTATAAAACAATTCATGGGAAAGCTGCCAAGCACTAATGACACTAATTGTTCAGCTAATAACTCGAAAATTACCGTTGTATGTGTGTACGGGCCCATGTCCGTACAAAGCCAGGCATATGACAAAGGATATTGGTACCATTTAGCCAAACCGAAAACTTTCGCAAAAATCGCTTTAACCAAGCACCAATCGAAAGTGCTTTGATTGGAATAGTTAAAAGTAAAAAATGGAAAAGGCAAAATAAATAAGCTTAACCACCGGCCATTCGATACATGCAGCTATCCTTACTATTCGCACTTATGTTAATTAATGTTATTAGCGCATTGTTATTCGGTCTGTGGCGAGCAACAGTATATCGATTGCCATGCGTGAGGCATAAACAACAGCAACAATGTGCGCACAGTGACAACCATTCGAAGTGGCTTGGTGGCTGGCGCCAGCACGGTGAGCCGATTGTTGCTTTGCAGTGAAGTGAGAATAACGCCGGCACCGGCATAGGCAATGCCACAAAATCAAATGCATATTGAAGTAAACAATAACAATGGGCGCCGGTGTGTGCGTGCGTATCACTAGTAATATTACACACATGCCACGCTTATGAACATTTGCAGCTTCAACGGTTGCACTATTGGCACAATTTGTGATAATCGATCGAGAAAAAATTGCTACTCCGCTTTTGCTTTTATTTCTTTGATATCGCTCACATCAGGTTTTGCTAATTTTACTTTCATTTCCTTGCGGCAACCGTGTCCGTTAATTGTATGTATTTATGTACTTACATACACATGTATCCACATATAGAGTATATTTATTGGTAATATGTAGCACTAGTGCTAGTCAATCAGTCCGTCAGTCGATCAGCTACACACACATGTATGTACATATGTATGTATGTCTCTTTGGATTAACTTCGCTTTTTCCCGGGCCTATTGTTGTTATTAAAACTCTAGCTGGCTGAATGTGGCATTGCAAATGTCATAATGCAAGTTCGCCCCGATTGACAAGCTTTGCTGTCGGTTTAGTTCCACACCGAGAGTGTTGCTCGTGAATGTCAGTTGGAGCAAGTCACTGTGAACAACTCCGTAAGTACTTTCGGTGAAAATGATGTGTATGAAAACATATGTACCTATGTTCATATGTGCCTGAATGAAGTAAAAATGTGAACCGATTGAGTTTCTTTACAGCATCAGATTAACCCAAGTAGTGTTCTTAATGAATTGCACGCCTATAACTTGCTTAATACCTCGAAGAGTTATTTTCAAATCTATCTGTAGGGGATACATTTTTGAATTCAATCACATTGTGCAAAGCGTTATCACAGATAGTACAGAAATCAAGTGGGTTCCTAGGTTGTATCGGGGTAGTCGACCTTTTATAGTACATCAATAAACGGTGGCTGCCATCTCTCCATCCGATATGACAGTCTTTTTCGGAGCAGGTGGGCCGGGTGAAGTCTAATGTTAGGACTGTTTTGTGGTCTTTAGGGTGTACCAGTGAATCCACGTTTCGTGTACGAGCCCGATTCGACTGAGTTGACAATAGCTGTCTTTTAGAATGTACAAGTCGAAAATCAATTTCCTTTTCGTTAATGCCGCCATTGATTGGGCTATGAGTCTAATTATGATTACTTTTTAATTTTTAAGCACTGCTGATATCAATTACTTTAGATTTCTGTTAATATCAGTGCGGCTACGGTCTTTTTTGATAAATAACATACATAAAGTTTAAAGTCAATATTAATCTGACCATACACAAGGCATCGACAACATATTGTCCCATCTTTAGCTAAAGCAGTCTGTATATCTTTTCCACAGAATTAAATGAGAGGGCAATTGTTTAGACGGCTCAGATTATTTATATACCATTTCACTTACAATCTTAGGACTTGCGGCTTTCTTCGTATTCTGTGTAATCTGTATTTCGATTCACATTAAAATTAAAGCTTCGAAGATGGTATTCAGGAATGGTATTAGTGAATATTCAAAACTTCAGGTGCTCTTCAGACACACTGTGCGATTATTTGAGCTCAAATGTGATTTCATTTGCGCATTACGCATCTTTAACATCGGCTAAGTTGATGCTGTGCAACGCGGCGATAGGATTTTATGATCTTTTGATTGGTGAGCCAGACAGCGTCGTTTATGCGCATACCGGTGCCCGCTTGCACGCTTTACTCACTGACCCAGTTAGAAGCGAAGTTGCAATTGAATGGAGTGGACACAAACATAGTTTTATCCACATACTGACGCTATATTGTTTTGTCTTCACTCCTTACGATGATGGTGTTAGTATTGTTTCGATGCAAGAAACAATGCGGTTTTTCAGCAACAATGCACTCAGCGGGAACGACCAATTGGAATTAGCCGAAGGCATTTATTGGTGGCTCCTGAGATACCGGTTCCGGTGCGTATGGTAATCTCAAGCGAGTTGCATTTGTCTCATAGTTAGTTGTCTATTGGTTGTGATAAAAGGAATTGTTCAGTGTCGAGATTGGCATTTGATCGCCGTGTATGGACTAGACTGGTGGCCAAGTTCGAGTTCGCAAAGCAAACAAATCTACGAAACGAACAGTTGTTGTAGCAGCTTATCATATCGCGTGTGAAGTGCGAAGACACCGAAATTGTGCCCTTGTAGTATTCGGTGATTTTTGTGATATTTGTGTATATGTGTATGTGCACGAAGACTTAGAATAATGTCAATGTCATCTAGATTCGCCTTTCCATTGTTGTTGATAATACGAGCACTTCTGCTCAGTGCCAGTGACCATGTGGAAATAATATCTGAATCTAACAATGAAATCAACGGTAAACATTTTGGTCCAAATGCAAAGGATATATTGCATAATGTTATACCTCAGGGTGGGACTAATCCATTGCCTACCTATGCCAAGGCTGTGGCTTACAATGGGAGCACAAAAGACAACGTAATGCCGCACAGTGATGAATACTTGGATCGTAATCAGCGCCTTTGCTTCGAGAGACGAAGCTTGCTTTCCTGTATTAAATACAGGGCTTCGAAAATAATTTGGATGTTGGCTACCAACAAGCTTGGCTACTTCCCCAATGAGTACAGTCGTGCATTGGCGGAGGATCAACGTCGCGTACGCGTCATACAGTTAGGTGAACCGGCTGATATCATGGTTTTCGAAGATGCTCGGAGTTTACAAGGTATGCAAAAACGTGTTAGAGCGACTGGTAGAGCGTGTACATATACCTATAGTATATACATATGTATATACATAGTATATACATAGTATATACATACGTAGAAGTTTCTAAGAGTTATGACTGCAGTTATCAGATTTATTAACATTTACGACGCATATAAAAGTTCTAAATAGCTTTCAAACTGGATATTTGGTTGTTAAAACATATTAAAGTATACATCTATCGAGTTAGTTGTTGTAGACTAACAGCATAACTATCCGTTGATGAACCATGAGTTTTCGTAAAGGTTAGGTTAGGTTAGTCAGATAGGGTAATGATCCACGCATAGGCCAGTTTTGGTCCTTTGCGATACCAAATGAATTCTGTTACGAAGTCCATGAAAAGTACTCATCCTTTAAGATGCCTAAGCTTAATGTGAATTTCAACTCCCTACCGATACCTTTTAAGTATCTTATACCGTTGGGTCGCCAAATGGGTAAAGAGTAGCATTGCCAATGCGAGACACCAACTTATCCTAAATGGATCAAATATAATGAATAAAATCGGTTCAGACAAGTGCAGCATGGAGAATATTTCAAAATTTTCCACAGTCGCTAAATACACCTTGTTAGACTAGGAATATATGTAAATGGCAATATTTGAACTTAATAGCTCCGCTTTGAATAATCAATTATTTGGTTTGGTTTGGTTAGTTTAAGTTATTTGTATTCGTGCATTTATCCACATCTACGATTATATTTCAGGTGATAGTGAGTTTGTGCGCATTGCGAAGTTTCTCAAACGTGCAGCCGAGACCTTTAGCCGCAATCATGCTGTACAAGTGAAGTTATCTAGCGAAACAGGTGCGCGCATTTTGGACTCCGAAGTTGGTAAGCCGTTCAGTCCACTTAATTTTCATATAACAAATGCGCTTTAAATATAGTTCTATGTTTCCGTAATTTATTAACGCAAAGATGGGCGTTCACGCCATGACCGCAAGCGCCGCAAATGGCTCGTCATACTGCCACTCATCATTCTGTTGAAAATCGCCCACCTTAAAATGAGCGTTGTGACTTTGCTGCTAGGCGTTCTTGGGCTGAATGTGCTGTTGGTGGGCGGCATGGGCTGGTTGATACACTATCTAAAATTCAAGACCTTGTGTAAAATACATCCGCATTTGGTGCAATCGCATTCGCACGTTTACGACTCCGATCCGGCTGGTAAGTGGCGAATCGACTGAACTGGGTCGAACAACTCGAACAATGTACACCGATATTTATGAACATATGCTTGCATAAAAACTGACAATTGTCAATTATGGTTCTCTTTTTATCTTGCCTTGCTTTTTATTTTGCTTGCACATAAACGGTTCACTCTGATGACGACACACGCGGACAGATTATTCCTCATTCATTGGCAGTAGCTTTCCTGGCTCCTATTATAGCGGCGCTGGTGGCGGTATTCATGAAGTTAACGGAAAAGATTGGGCCACAAGTAAGGCGTATAATGGCGGCAATTATTTAGACACCATCAGTAAGCGGCTGAAATAGCTCAAAATGATGTGCTGGCGGTATTTGTTGAACATTTGGCGAAGATATTATGTGCGCTACTATCGATTTTATGCACAGGTAACCGGAAATCTAGGGTAGACAAGTTGCTATTAGTTATTTGTTATTCATATTTATTCAATAGATGTGGGAAGTCAGATTAAGCTGAAGTCTTTTGTATAGTATAAATCGGTTTAACCGCTTTTGCAGTAGAGAGTATGTGTCTATATACTATATCCAGATTTTAGTTTTAAATATATATTTAGTTATATGAGGTATATGGATTTAAAATTATTATGTTAAAATATATTCATAATATTGACGCCACTTTTTGTGTAATTTTGGTCTTTTTCAAAATTTCTATAATTTTATTTTTCTGAATCATGGTTCCTCTCACTTTATTATTAAGAGCCGATTTCTCCATCGAGACTACTGAAGCTTAGTAGCGATTAAATTACCAGATATTTTATATTAAACTTTCGTTTTTGATTGCTTCAAACCTCTATAATCTAACTTTATATGAACTTTAGCAAAGAAAGATAACTGACTTTTCTGTTTTTTCGTCTTCGGATGATTGTGAGCACACCCTAGAAATTTTACCTGAGAGTTTAATTTGAAAGTTCTTTGTTAAATACTGTAGGAAGTTGAGAATAAGGCAACTAAGAAGTTTGCTCAACCTTGACTTAAATTAGTCTTGATAAGGAAATGTAAAATCAAAAATGGCTAAACTGAGTTAAGTCCGTTTGAAGGAATCGGCCGTAACTTTTCCGGAGAAAAGCAGAGAGAAGACTTGAATTACGCGCATGTTCAAATAAAAAAATAACTAACTATGCAACTGCTAACACTAAAAATACTCTAAGTTGATGTTATATACCACCGATATTATCAAAACCTGTTATATCTTAATTGTTAACATTTCCTTATTGAACTCTTTTATTGAGATGTATTGTATGTATTTCGAAAGCCATGTTATCTTTGAGGTTCAATATTGTTTTTTTCGCATTCACAAATTTCTGATAATATTTCTTATATTTGCTTAAATAATTTATATTTAAATTTAAATATTTTAAATATTATTTTTCATCACTATTAAAAATAAATAGCAAATTATTAAGTAATTTTAAGTAGTAAATTATTTATAACAGTAAGTTTGTTAAAAGTTCTAACGCAACTTTACATTTGTCTGTGTAATTTCAAGTAAATTAAAATACAGTGAAAAAAAAGATTAATGTTTTATTATGTCATGAATACCCTTATATACCTTTTACAAGCAAAACAATTTTCATTTAGCTATACGATATAACGGTTCGATCTGAACAATATGCTCGGCGATTGTGTCATGTCCTCGGAAAATATTCCATGCAAAGTTTCATGAAGATATCATGTTAAATAAAATGTTATCCATGTAAAAATTTGATTCTGATTGCTCAGTTTGTTTGAGAGTTATATGATATAGTGGTCCGGTATCGGCGGTTTGGAGGGAAAGTCGTGGGTAAAAGTTCAGTTCGATATCTCAAAACGTAAGCATTGAGTACGGATTTTTTATTTCACGGTTCGAAAAGCTCGAAATATAACGAAAAAGTTTTATACATCCCTCTTCAAATAATAACTCTTATTTCCTCTTCTAGCCCTCGTTCCCTTGATCCACATGTCAAACAACTTCGCTGTAGATGCGATATAAAATTTATCCAATTGAATGTACTAAAATAATAAAAGTTGTGGATATCTCAATATACAGTCAAACCTGGGTAAGTGAGAACTGGATTAGTAAGAAAACTCTATAAGTGAGAGTAATAGCCAGGACCCGTAATTTTAAGCTCCCGAAACCTCTATTAGTGAGAAACAGAATCCTCTGTAAGTGAGAGTCGTTTTTCCCTCATGGACCTCCGTAAGTGAGAATGCTACTTATCTATACCTCTATAAGTGACAGTCAAGCTTTATTTATTTAAGTACATTATTTAGGAGGAATTATAATTACAATAAGAATACATACATACATAAAAGATACAAACATACAGTAACAAATGGCAAAACAAACTACAAAATTTAACATCTGCTATTTTATGGCTCATTCTTAACTCTCGTGGAACTTCCTACAATTGTTTTTGTATTGTTTTCTTATCAATATTGTGCCTATTCTATTGCGTGGAACGAAATAACTCGATAAAATGCACTCGGGTTAGCGAGAAACCTCTATAAACGAGAATGAGATTGTGCCCCTTGAACTCTCGCTTATCCAGGTTTGACTGTATAACTATAACATGTTTCTATTCTAACTCCGTTCTATTCTACGGCACCTCTACTATGCCATTAAACTTGTTTTACGCCTGTGGTTTGTTCGATTCGTCTATATCCAAGCTTTAACTAGTTATTTTATTTCGCCCGTAAAGCAGTAAAATGTACGGTCCAATTTCATTTCAACTTAATATACATAAATATAAATGTGGGCTCTATAATACTATACAAAATGTCGCTAAGCAGCTATAATTAACGAGAAATCAACCGTTGATAATATAGTAGTATTAATTAATTGATAAAATATTATTATTAAAAGTTTAGCGCATCCCTTGATTTCACTTGGTTTTTTTTTCAATTAATAGTTACCGCTACTTTTATGGAATTATGGTCCATAATAAACTAGTTTGACACTCAGTTGTGGTCAAGTGCTGTGTGAAAGCCAAATTGGTCTCACATAAATTTAATTGCCACATATAAAAACCAATTTACCGGCAAATTGAGAAAAATTTCATGAAAGCAATTTCCTTTCTCTCTCTCTCTACTTTGTTCAATGACTCATAACATACAATATTAGGAGGAAATTTTTAACAATTGGCTTTGGAATTGTATATTTCCTCTCCCGCACAGCAAAAACAAATCACAGGATGTGAATATGTGTTGATTTAGTTTTTGCTTTCCGACAGTGGCGGTGGCAGTGATGTTACGATTTAACTACATACTTATGTACATACATATATCGTACACATGTACAAACAATTATGTATGTACACACGGTCTTATTTGATGTTTTGCACACAATCACCGCCACAGGTAGTGCTGTTGTTATATGTACACGGTGTTTATTCTAGTTTCGAAGTGTCTTCATTGTTTTAATTGGGTACAACAAATTGTTTACAAATATTTGCACTGTGTTCACTTTTCTATTTGATTACACTGTACTACATAGCCCGATACCGTCTGGGCTCAAAATCACTATGTTCGTTAAGTTTCCAAAAAATTCAAAAAATTTGCGAATTTCGTGCCTTGTTGTCAGTAAAACTGAAAATATTGTGCAGCATAGTGTTATTATTTTTTATCTTTATGGCCCTTACTACATACCAGCTATATTTTTTTGGCGATTTCGACCGCGACAGGTGAATACGCACAAATTATTAAAGTGCTCTGTTGTTGTATATAAACAAAAAGTCATTTATCTTTTGAGCGCGCGAAAAGTATGAACGAAAAGCAAACAGCGTCAATTCAAATAAACATTTATTCGGCAAAAAAATTGCTTTAAATTTGCCTCCATTTAGGCTCGAAACGCATACCAGCTTTACTAAATACATAAGTAGTTGCTTCGCGAGGATAATACAGTAGGTGCAAATATATCCCTTTGTAATTGCGCCAATATAATTAGTATATACCTGTAGGACACCTTACTAAGCTTAGGTTAAAATCTTTTGCCTAATATTCGGCTGTCGTGCCAAGAAAGGTAAACATCGCATAGAATAATAAGCTGAGTTGGGCGAAAGGAAAACAGGATATTTCACCTAACAGCTGTTTCTTTCAAATTAAACTAATTGGGATAAACATAGCGTTACTTACCGCACTCTAATGGGTTTAATATATGTACATATGACTATATCAAGCTGCTGCAGTATTAACCAGTAAGCCACCCTTTGACACCAGGGAGATGAAGTCGAGCGAATATATAGGCTATCAGTGCCTAAAACAGTAGTGGTAAGGAGAGAAGAAAGGAATACGAGCACCAAAATGTGGCAGCAGCGGTGGCTTTCCTCGTACAAAAGACGCTGGACAGACGGACTTTTACCGGGCATTCACTCGTGAATAGACATATGACATGGGGACCTGAATTACTTAGTGGACATGGGTGTTTTAGAAGCTATCTTTACAGATTCCACAATGACGCTAGTCCGAACTGTCGGACGTGTACAGATTATATATAAGACTCTGGCCATGTATTATTTTATTGTCCACGCTCTTCAAATACAAAAGAAAATTACAAAGAAAATATTAATAAAATTTTATGCTTTCACTAACTCTAGCCTTTTTATACCATATCATATCCGTAACTGAAAGTGCTTAATTTGAAGCGACGCGGCTTAATAGAGAACCTGAAATAGATGCTGCTGATATGTTTTCTAACACAGAAAAATTAGTAACTGGACAAATAAGTAATGTAACGTTCCGAAATCGAAGACAAAAAGCTGAGGAACGAAGATTTTAAGACGTGCTTTTCTAGAGAAGTTTGCTGCTTCCAGAAAAAGGAAGTGCTTTAAAAACCACAGAAATGAAAAACTTATTGACTGCTTGATAGATATATTCAAAAGCTTCTTAGACCATGATAACGTCGTCCGACGTTTGAATGTGAACTTGATCATTGGCAGTGCCATTGGGGGCAGAAGCAAAAGTTAAAAAACAACAAATTACCGACTACTGCATTGAAAACATTGAAGAGCTGCGTTGTAGACCTATATAATTCATAGTTTTCTTCGCATATTCTGCACACTTCCTGTGACGAATGCGAGATCAGAACGCTCTTGTTCGACACTTCACCGTATGAAAACGTGGTGTTGACATGGAAGTCACTGTATAAGAGAAGTTTTCGAAGGATCTCAAAACTTGGCCCACATCTCTTTGTTTCGTGAATTTTTCCTATTCAATATACGAACTGACTACAGTACTATTCATTGCAATAAATTATAGTATGTCCGCACGACTACGATGCATAATGTGCTTTTCCAGTTTAGTAGGATTTGATGTTAGAAGATCAGTTTTAAATTTTAACAAATTATTTGATATTAAAATCTTCATGTTACAAATAAATTTTTATTACCACCATTTTGTCGAAAACTTGTCCACTTCACATCATTCAATTATTACACATTTTGAGCAACTTAAACGGTTTACAGCCAAATCGAAAGTCGGAAATCATTCTATAGGGCAAATAGGAAGGTCTTGACTAATTACATTAACTTTCAACATTGCTCAGATATTTTTTTATAAGTATATAACTTCCAGATATAAATATATAGCATTACGTAACTAAGCATCAAATTAAGATATAGAACTTTGATTTGGCATCAGTGAGAAACAAATTTAAAAAAAGTGGTTGTGGCCCGGCTCCCTAATAAATTTATATATATATATCTTGCCATTTAAGCTACAACCTGGCCTCAAATTCTTCTTCATTATTGGCGTAGACACTGCTTACGAGGTTTCAGCCGAGTTTACAACAGCGCGCCAGTCGTTCTTTATTTTCGTTGTTTAGCGCCAATCGGAGATTCCAAGTGTAGCCAGGTCCATATTCCACAAAGAAGATGATGCATGCTCCTTATCAGTTCTTCGCCGCCGTATGAATAGCTCGGTCGGCAATTCATTGGTTCCCGCCGTTTTGTTGTTCCTTAGACGGGTAATTGCTATTTGAACTTCTTCGGGCAATGGAACGTCTGCTCCGTCGTCATCGATTTGGGAAACAACCAAATTCACCTAGAGCAAATATTACAAAAACTTCAACCGTGAGTACAAAAATTAATAAAATCGGATGATAATCCCCAACGGTGCTGTTAAAAAGTACAAAACTGATGAATCAACAACTAAATACTCTAGAGATATTAAATTTTACCAACAAGTTTACAAGGCTTTAATGAAACTGGGGACGGTGGGCGTGGCACTGTCTAATGTTAGGTAAAAGACATTGAGGACCTCGGCCGATGTCAACCAAATTCGATACGTAGCATTGTTTTAGCTTTAATATGTTCCAGTGCGAATGGGTGAAATCGGACTGCAGCCACACCCACTCCCCATATAGCACAATTTTAAATTCCATCTTACTATTTTCTTTCCAGCGTACACATCAAGAAGCAAATAATATAAGGGATATAAGGGATAAGACTTTGCAAGAATAATGCTTTTAGCGTATCCCCTTTTATTGCCAAAAATTGTCCAAATAGAACCAAAACTGTCCAAGTCCATGGGTACCGAATATGTGGATCACAGAGCCTATAGCTGACTTTTTACGGAAAATATCGTATATTATGTATGGAACTCAATTTCTTTCGCGTGGCCATCACGGCCACGCTTGCAGAAGTCCAGACGCTGAATTTCACGTTCGATATTCGTACAAAGTTCATCAATCGTCGCTGGCTCGTTGGCATAGACCATAGACTTAACGCAGTCCCACAGGAAATAGTCAAACGCCGTCAAATCGCACGACCGAGGCGGCCTATTGACTGGGCCATTTCGTGAGATAACACAAGTTCAACAAAATTGGTTTTCAATAAATCGATCTTGTTGCACCGTCCAGTTGAAACCACATATTGTCAAAGTCCATATCTGATTCGGACCAAAAATATTCTGTTATCATTGAGCGGTAGCGATTCCCATTCACAGTGACGTGCCGGTCTTGATCCTCACGGAAGAAGTACGGTCCCATGACGCCACCGACCCATAAATCGCCCCAAATTACAATTTTTTCGGGATGCAATGGGGACTCATTTTCATTTATATCCCAAATCGTTTTTGTTTTATTTAAAACAACTTTTGTAGCGCTCTTATGGAAAACCCGTTCTTAAAGTTAAGGCCATTGACTTCAAATTTCGCCTCGTGGCGCAAAAGTAATCCTCCTATCAGAAGATGCTATAAATTTTGCAATTGACCATAATAATTAAATAATGTCAATTTTGTTTTGACATTTGTGTAGTAAACACATGCGAAATAAACGCAAATAAACAATGGTACACTACACTGCTCCAGAACGCGGGTTAGTTGTTAGCTGCTGACCGCCAATCGCGTCTCACATACGCTCAAGCCATCTTTAATCACCATCAAGAGGAAGATGATTTTTCATCAAAAATAATCATGAGTGATGAGGCCCATTTCCATCTTAGCGGGTACGTAAATAAGCAAAATTTACGCTTCTGGGCCACTGAAAATCCACGTGTAAGAAGGCCATTATACCCGCTCAAAGTCCCTGCATGGTGTGGTGTTTTCGCTGAAGGAGTCATCGGACTTTTTTTTTTCGAAGCCGTCACGTGCCAAACGGTTACTGTGAGTGGTGAGCGCTACAGTGCAATGATCAACGAGTTCTTTTTGCCGCAACTTGATGAATTGGGATTGGAAAACATGTGGTTCCAACAGGACGGTGCAACGGCACACACTGCACCTGCCTCAACCGATATGCTGAAGGATGCATTTCCCAGGCGCCTGATCTCCCGTTTGGGATATTTGCATTGGCCAGCAAGATCGCCTGATTTGACCGCTTCAGACTTTTTTTGTGGGGCTTTTTGAAGTCGCGGGTTTATGTCAACAAGCCTCAGACTCTGGCAGCTTTTAAAGACAATATCCGTCAAGAACGTGAGGACTTATCGCCAGAAGATGTGACCAAAGTATTGGAAAATGCCATAAAAACGGCGCAAATGACAATCAACTGTGGCAATCAACATTTAAAATACCACAAAAAAAAAAAATCCTCAAGCAGAATCAAAGTTTTTCATTTCTTAAAAAAATTACAGCCAAAAAACATCGGAAGGTTATATAATACGTGACTTATCTACATGAAAATTAGGGAGCGTGTATTACTGATAACAGTGTATCTTTATGCTTAAAATTGGGTGAAAACTTGACCTAGCCTCCATATAACAAACATACATATATCGTTCGGGTGACTTTACTTCATATGATTGGTAATGGTATGTAAATACCGTTTAACAGTTAACATTTGTGTATGTAGTATTGGCAAAAATAAAAACTCCAACTCCCATTTTCGGTTTTCTATCAAACCTTTGGTCGAATATGTCGGTCAGTGTATTAATTAACTATATATACATTATATGTATATATATATTGGATTCCGATCCTCTGATTAACGTTTTGCACCTTAAGGCATTTCCCTCGCATTGCTTTTTGCAAGAGGATAAAATGTCCGGTTGCACCAGAACTTAGCACTTCCTTATTTGTTTTATTTTATATAATTATTTATTTCTAAAAATTATGAACCGTAAATGCCTCCATGCTCCACCACGCATATGCGAAATCTAATTAGAAAATTTTTCCAAGCGGCCTGAGAAGTGAAGCCTCAATTATCGATTTAATCTGCTTCAATTCAGTCAGATTTCTGAATTTTGTTTTTTACACTTCTTGCTTGTCATAACTCCATAAAAAAGGTCTGGTACAGTCAGGTACGTGACCTTGGGGGCCAGCGAAAGAGTAGAGTTTCTTGAAATTAATTTATTTTTACTTTTCCGTTGGAGTTCCTCCATCTTGCTGAAACCAAACGCTATTGAAAGGGACCCGACTTTGGAGCAGTTCTAGGTAAAAGACCTATTCAACAACTCTAAATAACGATAATCAGTAGTAGTTACTGCTGCACCGTTTTCTTCAAAGAAGTATGATCCAAAAATACACCTTTATGAAACTGCGTACCACCAGTGACTTCGGTTCCGTCTCGTGGTTTATTCATATATTGCAATTTTGCTTATTTACATTTCCGTTTAGACATAAGCAGGCAATTTAACAAGTTATTGTCTTCTTCGGCCATTTCTATCATTTTTAGGCAAAATTACAGGCGAATGGGCAAATCAGAGGGTTTAATGGGCTTGCTACATGAACTTTTTGTGAAAACTGGCTTAAATCATGAATTATCCGTTGTAAAGATCGTCTGTTAACTCCAAGTTACGCCGATAAGTTGGGAATCGAAACTCTTGGATTTACCTTAATTGACGCGACTGTTTCGTGAACACGAGCAGACGGATCTCGATGGTACGGCCTTCTTACGGGTATTTCTAGATTCGGCATAAATGTTTATCAGCCTCATAATAGTCCATCTATTTGGGAGAGTGTCTCCAAAATCCCGCCTGAATGTCCTTTTCGGTACCCTAAGCATTCATTTTTAAAATCTAGATATAATCTAAAAAATAAAAAAAGAAAGTATCACAGCGAAAAAGGTAGACATAAAGCATATCCCATTCATCGGCATCGGAAGTGGAGTGTGACGTCGAGGAAGATCTAATGGAATCTTCGAGTGACGTAGAAAACCCTGAGCGAAGTGTGGTCATATAAACCAAAGGCGGACAAAAGCTCACACACTAATGCTATTATTCCTTCCTGATTTCTTCTAAAGACGCTGAAATGGTTAATAAAATTACGCATAAAAATCAACTTAAAACCTGAAAAAATTGAGTTTTCGCAAGATGTGTATTCTAAAAGAAGCTCCTCAGAAACACAACTAAGCTAAGTGATAGCAGTTTGGAAAATTTGTGGAGTTCAAAGAATACAACCTCGTAGCCTTTCCAGACATAGAAGAAGCTTTCAAAAGCATCATGTTTAAAGCTATACTAAGTGCGTTTAAGGACCCATTTCGGGAATTTAATTGAACAGATGTTCATGGGCAAGTCAATAATTTCAACGCTGGAGCTTCTTGGAGATCTGTCCAAAATGGTACATCTCTTCATCTCTCTATATTCTAACAATGAACAAAATGTTGGTGGATCTGGTAAAGTAAATTCCTGAATACTCTCGCTAATCTTATGAAGGCAATATTAAATGATATTAATCGATGGGCCGTATTTTACGAACTGAACAACATTTTCAGAAACACAGTAATCCTAAAATTACTCCGTCAATATTAAATGTTGCATGGCATCATATGTGTGATAACCAAGCTATTTTGGACTTATTTTAGACAGGAAGTTTTCATTTAAACCAAACTTGGCCGAAACAGGTAAATTGCTTTACATTTGAAAAATAAAGGTGCGGCCCAAATTAGGATTAAGGCCTCGGTAGCTCACTGACTCCGCACAATACTTGTAAGGCCGATTACGTAGTTCGGTATACTAGTATGGCGACCAATAACGGAAAAGAATTACGCTGTTAGGCGTTTTGAAAGCATAAAAGAGCAGCGAGTATTTGAATCAGTGGAGCTCTCTGAATAACGCCAAGCCAGGCCCTAAACGTAATTTTACACAAGGGTCATTCTTTGATAATTAAAAGGTTCTCGTTTCTTCCAACTACCTCTTCAAAATCCTATAAAGTTGAATGTAAAGTTGTCCCCAATATTGTCTTCCTTTCCAAAAAAAGGAGCGAGTTGGACAAGGGCGTGGGGATAAGTATCTATATGGTAGGCTTCAAGTTAGATAACCGAATGGGGTCTTCTCTGAAAACTAGATACTAAAATTGTCTAAAGTATCTTCGGGTTTCGTCAAAGTTAGGGAATGCTTTGATCTTTTAGTGGATCTAATATCCTATTTTATGCTAAACCTGCATTGGGTTCCAGGGCATAGTGATATCCCTATGAACTGTGAAGCAGATGAATTGGCCAGAACAGGGACCACCCTAAAATTACACTCCGGAACAGAGGAAATTTATATGAATCTGGCTACTTGCAGATATTTAATTAGTAAACTTATTATAAACATAGCCGAGTATTGGTGGAATCAATCCCTGACGCCAAATCGGTTAAGCATTTTATAATATATATATGTACAGTAGCTAGAAAAAGTAAGTTATCAAAGTGAAATATAAATCACCGAAGTTAATAAAATTTTAAAGTTTACATTTTTCAAACAAAATATTTTTTTTTTATTGAGACCATATTTCAAAGTATCTAATGAAAGTAATTTTAAAACCAAAAATTAGTTTTTTGCTTATATAAAAGGAAAACATAAACACATACAGTAAATTGCATGTAGAAAAAGTAAGTTATCAAATTCTTTAATATCCACAATGTCTATAGTTTCGTGTAGCTAGTTGACCCAATCGTTGTTGCATGGAGTTGACAAGCTTCAAACACTCATTTTGAGGAAAATTATTCCAAATGTTTTAGATGCAGTCGTTCAAATCAGTCAGGTTTTGGGGTTTCTCTTCAGCTATACGCATCTTAAGGATTGCCCAAGCATTTTCATTTGGTGACAAGTCAGGGCTTTGAGGAGGCCATTTCAATACACTCACATTTTCATTTTGTAAGGAAATCATGGCCAATTAAGCGGTGACCCTCGGGAATCGCGTGCTCCTTTAAAATATTTAAATAAACTGCAGCAGTAAGCAGATAAGCATCCCCAAACCATTAAGCCTTTTTCCACCGACTTAACTGTGGGTAGAGTGCACCTGTATGATAGTTCTTGCTCAGGTGAGCGCCAAACGTAAACCATACCGTGGGAGTAACGAAGTCTAATCATCGATTCATCACTCCAGAGCATTTTGTACCAAAAATTTTGAGGTTTCAATATGTGCTCTTCATAAAATGTTTCTCGTTTTTCCTATTCTGCTCATTTAGGTATGGTAACTTTCTTGCAACGCGGCCGTGAATATTGGCTTGGCGCAATCTACGGACAGTGTGCACTGAGGAGACCTTCTTGCCTTCTTTTATAAGCTATGCGCGAATTTTTGGAGCTGATTTGAAAGGATTATAATTCAAAATATCCAAAATTCGTTTATCAACTCTCTCCGTTGTAATTTTTGGGCGCCCTTGTCTCTTCTTCCTGATGACTCGATTTTCTTTGTTGTAGCCTGCAACAACTTTCCATATTGCGATTTGGCTTTTGTTAAATTTTTCAGCAATATAACGCTGTGTGTGACCATCTTTATGCAAACGAATTATGGCTGAACGCTCCTCATTCGTTAATTGCTTAAAATTCACCATTTTAAATTTTTTTTTAAACTCACTGTAAAAAAATCGCCTCAATATTTCAAAAAATTAAATAAAAATAAAAACCAAAGTTTTACTTACCAATTCAATTTCAAAATTTATAAAATACTTAATTCTTGCACCTTTAATGCTTGTTTGTAATTTATTTTGAAGTTTTAATATGAAAAACACCAATTACCACACTTGTTAACTTACTTTTTCCACGCTTTGTCCCTGAGTATTTTTATAAAATGCCACGCAAAATTTTTTCCAGACACGCGGTCGCCACTAAAATCATCAATTGCGGTACTTTGATAACGGTACTTTCCGGACATATGCAAAAAAAATTATACTCGATAACGTAAAAAAGTATAGAGCATTTAAAACAGCGCTGGATGTTTTGATAACTTACTTTTTCTAGCTACTGTATGTATAAGTATATATTTCAAAATCAACGGTATTGCAAAATGGCCTCCGTTAGAACCTTCTGCAGGAATAAACGAATCTTCTTCTTCCTAATTGGCGTAGACGCCGCTTACGCGATTATAGCCGAGTTAACATCAGCGCGCCAGTCGTTTCTTCTTTTCGCTACGTGGCGCCAATTGGATGTTCCAAGCGAAGCCAGGTCCTTCACCAAACCTCTGCACCATATAGCAGGACGGGAATTATGAGCGACTTATAGAGTTTAGCTTTTGTTCGTGGAGAGAGAGGACTTTACTTTTCAATTGCCTACTCAGTCCGAAGTAACACCTGTTGGCAAGAGCAATCCTGCGTTGGATTTCCAGGCTGACATTGTTGGCGGTGTTAATGCTGGTTCCTAAGTAGACGAAATTATCTACGACTTCAAAGTTATGACTGTCAACAGTGACGTGAGAGCCAAGTCGCGAGTGCGACGACTGTTTGTTTGATGACAGGAGATATTTGGTTTTGCCCTCGTTCACTGCCAGACCCATTTTCTGTGCTTCCTTGTCCAGCCTGGAGAAAGCAGAACTAACGGCGCGGGTGTTGAGGCCGATGATATCAATATCAGTAGTCTAGACAGGTAGCTTGATGAATCTTCTTATGCTGGAATCTAGTACTACAGATAACCATATTTCGGGCCTCGGCGAAGTCAATCAGCCTCAACCCATTTGGGGATGTTTCGTCATGGAGGCTGAATTTACCGACCGTAGTACCAAAGATACCTTCTTTGCCCACCCTGGCGTCGAAGTCGCCAAGCACGATTTTGACATTGTGGCGGGGGCAGCTCTCATAAGCGCGCTCCAAGCGCTCATAGAAGGCATCTTTGGTCACATCGTCCTTCTCTTCCGTCGGGGCGTGGGCGCAAATCAGCGATATGTTGAAGAACCTCGCTTTGATGCGGATTGTGGCTTGATGTTCATTCACCGGACTGAATGATAGTACTCGGCGACGGAGTCTCTCTCCCACCACGAATCCAACACCAAACTTGCGCTCCTTTATATGGCCACTGTATTAACTGTCACAAGGACCTACTCGTCTCAGTCCTTGTCCCGTCCATCGCATTTCTTGGACGGCGGTGATGTCAGCCTTCACTCTAACGAGGACATCAAGCAGCTGGGCAGCGGCACCTTCCCCATTAAGAGATTCGACATTCCAGGTGCATGCCCTCAATTCGTAGTCCTTATTTCGTTTGCGATGGTCGTCATCAAAAGGGGGGTCTCTCAGCCGAGGCTGGTTATGGCTATCCACTGGGGGTGTTTTTTACGTGGCGGGTCTCAAACGCAGCGCACAACCCTATGTAGGGGATGTTTCGCCTTCTCACTTTAGCTCGCCTTCGAACGGATGTTCTTAGGCTACCCAGGGGATACTTGGTCAAAGACCGGAAGTAGTGAGCTGCTTGAGCCATGTGTAAAAGAATCGTTTCTGGCCACTCCCAAGTGAATGGCGATCAGAGAACTTTCCTCACTTGCGTGAACTTCTACACATGACTCCATCCTCCATAAATATAGAATAAACGAATAACTGAACAAAATTTCGCGCCCACCCGGACAGTGGTTCGGACGTTCTGTGGGTGCATAACGAATTAGCGTTTAGTTTTTATGTATGTATAAGATATATGATATGGTAGTCGAAGTTATTCGTAGACCAATTTTACACATTTTCGGCATTAAACCAATATTTTTGGTTAAGTAAATTTTGCTAAGATATTTTACGCTTTGGCCACAAATTCTGTTATAAAGCCAACCGGAGGTTTGAAAATCCTATATTTCGCATATGGGAGGTAGTATGGATCAAATTTTTTCTATTTTTGGTTTTGCTACATATTATTAACAGAAAAGGATGCTCTCTGAGTTTCATTAAGTTACCTCACATACCATCACCAATATATAAGGATCAACCGGATGTTTGACATCCGGCAACCTTTTACCAGATTTTATCAATTTTATGCATAAAGATAGATTATGATTGGAACAATCTCTCAGATTTCTCAGTTTTCAAAAGGAACTGGGATCCACATAATCTCAGCTGAAAAAGTTGTGGTCCGATTTTGAAAATTTTTGATCATAAGGTGTTCCGCTCAAATGCACTTGCGCAGGATTTCAGGGTAATACGTATTATGTGGCAAATTTTTTGGAATTCAGTCGAGATATGGTTTTTCACTTAAGTATGGGCAACGTCATGCCCATTGTCCAAATTTCATAATGGTTCTTATAAATTTGTTTTCATTATCGGGTGTAAAAGTTAATGCCTCTAACGCTTTATTTATTGAGTTAAGGATCTTTTAGTAGTTTTTAACAAAACCGTTATATGGGGAGTGGCCTTGGTTATTATCTGATCATTTTCACAGTGCACGAAGATGTGCCAAAAGTGGATCCTTTCAGCAAATTTGGTTGGTCAAGCTTTAGCGGTTTGGAAAATATTTACACTAAATCATTTAATAGGGGTTGACATGCCCACTTTTGATAAATGAGTGACAGAGGAACATGAACAGATATTGTGATCCCATGGACCAAATTAAGCTATGTTTTCTTATTTATTGCTTAAGAATTTCAATTTCCCATTGGACAGCCAATATGTGAGATATCTTAGGAAAACGAAAAACGATATTATAATCCTAGATACAACTACATACATATGTACTGAGTTGTTAAATTCTAGTTGTCGGGCATGCTTTCGTTTAATGCCGAGATCCCGGTATTCGAACATATGTACATATATTGATTTCCGAGTTTCCAACTGACTTTAACTTGTTCAGTTCTTGGTATAAACCCTATATTCAAAATTTAGTGATCAACGCGTCCAGTTGACTGTTCACTAATGCATACAATACATAGTGTTACATTTTCTTCTTTTGGGTTTTATATCTCACAGACTTGGATCTTTGCAAATTGCGAGAGTGTAAAATTCTTGGTTACACCTGAACCTAGCTCTTCTTTACCTGTTTTAATTAAAACACATACTCTCTATAACGCATTGTAAGCCTAAGTTTACTTCCTTAAAATGCAAGAAAGAGCTTGCCTTGAACAAAAGTTGCTTCTCTAGCCACATTTGTAATTTCTTCAAATGAAAAATTTAAGAAGTTGCTGTAAATATTGACAATGTAGGTACCCATTTACTAGAGTGAACGGTGAAAAATCATTTAGCTTCATTTATTTCTTTTTCCTTGTCGTCACTTACCACCGGAAAAATTCGCCGCTTACTAGCTCACTACTAAATGGGAGGAACTGTTTTTGTGTTTTTTGCAAAATTTTTTACCTAAATCAAATGTCTTACTTTAGAGCAAGCGTGCTGGAATTATTATTATTTTGTCATTTACTGTTTTCTCAGAAAGTACGGTACTTTAGCTGGATACGTATTCCTTTTCAAAGAATCCCTGCAATCGAGCTTTTAATAATTTCTGGGAAATTTAAAATGGAGAGTAATTTTGTAGTGTCATTCTACCCATGAAGCAAAAGGCAATTTGAATTTGTATTTAAATGATTCATGCGTATGTGTCTGGGTATCTACGAGAGAATAAGTTTGGCATTTTAAAAATTTTCCATATTTTTAGCTTCAGACATGCGTCATGTAAATACTACGACCAAATGTACATACATATCCCTGTGGATTTGTAAGTATTCTTATGTTCAATGACGGAAAATCATAGGTTTTGTGCACCTAACTCTTAAAACTAACGGATATATGGTATGCGGAGTAATGGATGAAATGATTGCAATTGCACATGTATACTATATATACTTACATACAGATATCTTTTCTTATTGTGTCATGAGATGTCGTTGCAGTCGAATATCTCCAGTGATACCAATCACATTGTGTCATACCCTATAGCAGGCCCGTCCAACATAATTTTGTGAAGGGCCAGGTTTAGCATTTTCATAACCGTAGCGGGCCGAAAAAAAAAAATTAAATGACCTTCAGTTTTGGTATATTTATTTATTTATAATAAGCAACATCACATAAATCTTAATATATTATTATTAATGTAACTATGGCCTTAGCATATAAAGATATTCTTATTCTTAAAATCTAATTAATGAGATGTCTGAAATTTTTCCTGTTTGTACAGCGCATCTATGTGAGCTGGAGTTTTAGAAGTGGCTATGTGCAAAATGCCTTTAAGATGGCTATTTAATAAAGATGATCTGGTTTTTGATTTGTTAAATTTCATGCGAGAAAACAGCTGCTCGCAAACATACATATGTACTACCAAATAAAGAAATATGTTGAATAGCTTAGTAAGGTTTGGGTATTGACTGGGTGTAATATACTTTTTGTAAAATTCAATTAAGTTTTGAAGACAATTATTATATGCTGTTTTTAGATGAGAGCTGCTTTGCAATTCTATTAACTCCAGCTGTAAACTTTGCGCAGCGCCTTCAATTTCAACATCAAATGGATTTTGAAACACTTTCATGCAGGGAGTTTGTGATTTGAAGTCTGCGAATCTGTCGTCAAACTCGTTCCTTAATCATTGTAACATCAACACGTACTTGTCAAAATCCAAGGTATCTTGCTTTCTTGTAGATAAGGTCTCCCAATGAATCAACTGCTTTTGTTCCAGCTGCTTTTCCAACAATAAAAGCTTTTTTGTGAAAGCTAGAACGTGTTCGTATAACTGTGTGCATAGTTGGTCTTTCCCTTGTAGTTTTAAGTTAAGATCAGAAAGATATTTAGTTATATCAACCAGGAAAGCCAGATCAGCCAACCACTCCTCATCAGTAAGAAGAAGTCTTGGTCTTTAAGTCGTCGTCCAGCAGAAGAATAGAATCGTTTTAGTGTGGCTGCTCTGCTGAGCCAGCGAACGCGACTGAAGTATACAATGTCTTCGTGATCTGAACCGACATCAGCCAGAAAAGCCTGGAACTGTCTGTGGTTAAGTCCTCTTGCGCGTATAAAATTAACTGTCTGCACTACTTTATCCATCACGTGTATCAGGCCTATACAACTGGGATGCCCAAAGACTATAAGAGATGGCGGGCCGGATGAAGGGCCTATGCGGGCCGGATGGTGGCCCGGGGGCCGTATGTTGGACAGGCCTGCCCTATAGGGTTGCGAGAAAGGTGAAATTTTAAGTTTCATTTAACCAAAAATTTAATTCGGGGAAGTTGAAAAAAGTTACAGCTGTTCAAAAATGAGTGAAAAAATTCGTTACACTGTTGAAATTTTTGTATAAAAAAGAGAAGAATGCCACACAAGCCACCAATGATATTTGTGAAGTTTACGGAGACGAAGCTGTATCAGTTCGTGTAGCACAACAATGGTTCGCTCGCTCCGTTCTGGAAATTGCGAAATTTCGATTTACACTGATGGAAAAATGTCTCTAACGGAAAAATGGCAAAAACTGGTCGACCAAAATGATACAAATTTGTTTAATTATAATTATTATTATAATTATAAAAAAAGTACGTTAATGTTTGATTAGAAATACGAAAAGACTTTTTTGACTACCCAATATTACATATATATAATGATTTTCGTTAATTTAACAAACATTATGCCGAATACCATATGTTGGATAGGGCATGAGTTATATATTTTTAAAATTAAAAAATCCACTCGGACCACTACCTTGTTGCAGCCAAGATTCGCTCCCGCCTCTGTGCAGCAAAAAAAGCACGTCAACAAACACAAGGAAGGTTCGACGTCGAGAAGCTGCAATCACAGCAGACAGCCGAAAGATTTTCTACTCGACTCCTGCTCTCTGAGAGTAGTCAGCAACAACTCGGTATAAGGGAACTGTGGGACAACATTTCAAGTTCCTTACATACAGCTGCAACCGAAACAATTGGTTTGCGGAAAATGCAAACGAACAGCTGGAGGAGTGCCGTGTCGCAGCGGAGTGAAAACAGACTGCCTACTTCGCAACGTTACGATCGACCACAACACGTGCGGGATGGGATACATACCGAGAGTTGAAGAGGGAAGCGAAACGCATTTGCAGACAGAAAAGAGGCCAGAGGCCGAAATGCGTGAGTATGAAGATCTTGACAAGCTGGTCGACAGGGGTAATACTTGAAAATTCTACGAAAAAATGCGGCGACTAACAGAAGGTTTTAAGACCGGAGCATACTCTTGTACAGCCCCCCAAAGCTAATATAGTGACCGATGCCCAAAGCATACTAAAATTATGGAAGGAACACTTCTCTAAAGGCAATGAAAGTATAATGCCAGGAGAAGGCGAACTCGATTCCCCAATCGATGACAATAGAGCAGACGTTCCATTGCCCAACCATAAAGAAGTTGGAATAGCAACTACCCGTCTGAAGAGCAACAAAGCGGTCGGGGCCGATGAATTGCCTGTCAAGATATTCAAACACGGCGGCAAAGAACTGATAAGGAGCATGCATCAGCTTCTTTGTAAAATATGGTCAGACGAAAGCATGCCCAACGATTGGAATTTAAGTTTGCTCTGCCCAATCCACAAAAAAGGGAGACCCCACAATCTACGTCAACTACCATGGAATAAGTCTCTTAAACATCGAGCGTCTTGTGTGCAAGCTTAAAGCCTACCATCAACAAACTGATTGGACGTTATCAGTGTGGCTTTAGACCTGGAAAATCAACAACAGACCAAATATTCACCATGCGCCAAATCTTGGAAAAGACCCGTCGTCGACAGCACGAAAGGGATCTGAATTATATCCCCGCAAAACTAATACGGCTGTGTAGACTGACGTTAAGCAACATCAAAAGTCCGTCAGGATCGGGAAGGACCTCTCCGAGCCGTTCGATACCAAACGAGCTTTCAGACATAATTCGAGCTGCAGAACTTAATCGAGCAGGTACAATCTTTTATAAGAGTGTACAGCTGCTGGTGTATGCCGATGATATTAATATCATTGGCCTCAACACCCGCGCTGTTAGTTCTGCTTTCTCCAGACTGGACAAGGAAGCAAAGCAAATGGGTCTGGCAGTGAACGAGGGCAAGACGAAATATCTTCTGTTATCAAACAAACAGTCGTCGCCACTCGCGGCTTGGCTCTCACGTCATTGTTGACAATCATAACTTTGAAGTCGTAGATAATTTCGTCTATCTTGGAACCAGCGTAAACACCACCAACAATGTCAGCCTGGAAATCCAACGCGGGATAACTCGTACCAACAAGTGCTACTTTGGACTGAGTAGGCAATTAAGAAGTACAGTCCTCTCTCGATGAACAAAAACCAAAACCAAACTCAATATTCCCGCCCTGTTATATGGTGCAGAGGCATGGATGATGACAACATCTGACGAGTCGACGTTAAGAGTTTTCAAGAGAAAAGTACTGCGAAAGTTTTATGGTATTTGCGCGTTGGCCACGGCGAATATCGCATTCGATGGAACGATGATGTGGGAGATATACGACGACATTGAGATAGTTCAGCGAATTAAAAGACAGCGGCTACGCTGGCTAGGTCATGTTGTCCGAATGGACGAAAACACTCCAGCTCTGAAAGTATTCGACGCAGTAATCGCCGGGGAAGCAGAGGAAGAGGAAGACCTCCACTCCGTTGAAAGGAGCAAGTGGAGAAGGACCTGGCTTGGGCTTGGGTGCCACGTAGCGAAAAGAAGAAACGACTGGCGCGCTGTTGTTAACTCGGCAATAATCGCGTAAGCGGTTTCTACGTCAGTCAAGAAGAAGATCCCCAAAATGTGTAATCTTTTAATTAAATCAAGTGGGCAAGCATTCTTCAAAGTCCTGTGATTCATCGATTAATATTAATGGAATTGGTTTGATCTTGGTCCAAACCTCATACCCTAATGTAATGAATTTCGACTTTCTGGTTGAATTTTTGCCTCTTCTGCTGAGTATATGTCTGATATATCTCATTTGAGGATGATTTTAATACAGTTATCATTGACGCGATTAAAATATGTATATTAATAAAGCTAAGTGAGTCTATGACTTATAAAATAATTTAATAGTTTGATTGCAATCCATTCATGATGTGTTTATAATGAGTGTTGATTTCTATAGCATAACTTTTAAAATAAAGTGTTGCCAACGCTTGAAGATATTTCCCCAGCCCTGTTCTTGGTAAGTTAAAAGGGTATAAAATGCGCAAGTTCGCGCATATAGATACCTTTACATTGTGTACGACGTTTACTTCTGGGTGTTTAGGGTATAATAATATTCTTATGTCATTTTGAAATTTTGAAAAGTGTCAAGTCATTTTGACGACATTCAAATGAATCAAGACAATGCGAATGCTTTATGTAATCCCAAGTAATGCTTAAAATAATTTTATGGTACTCGAAAAATATTTACTTCTCATTGGGTTCGTAGAGGAGAAATAGAAAGGGTTCCCATTTAGTGGCATTAATGGAGTTGGTCGTCGAAAGCTACATTCGAATCATTTATGCATTAGCGCCTAATGGTAGGACTTCACCCTTGCTAAGCAGCACATTCACGCTCAATTAACTCCTGAAACCATGAACATAGTTCGTGTGAGATTGTGCACAGCCAAATCCGACACTCCCATAAGAGGACATAAAAAATCAAAACACGTCATGAAGTTGGCCGCAAGTCATTCGGACGCACTTTTTTCGGCATACACGAAAAATTAGGCAGTTTATGTGTGGTCGTTCGCATTTGGATATTCACGGAAAAGAATTGTGGTAGGCAACCTTGGTGAGAAGGTTTACGAGTACTTTTAGGGTATATCTGTGAGTCCGTGTGTTCACATCGGGTCAACTACATGTGTTGCATACTAAGGTGTGACATTTCTACGTGGGACAAATTAAATTTCGTTTAACATCGCAGAGCCATTAATTTCACTTATGTATGTACGTGTCCGCTTCCTTTTCAACCAAGGCAAATTGTCGAAGCCAAAATAATGCAATAACATTTACTTTTATCTAATCTACGATCATAAATCATGGCTTCATATGTGGCATGTTGGCAATGTGTCAGTACATACATACCCCTGTTTACCGCTACAAATAATATTTAATTAGCTACTTTGCTTTTTATAGGCTATAGATAATAAAGTTAGTATTGTTTACTGGCGGTCAATAATGAAATGTCTGTGATGTAGTTTAATCATGTTTTCTGTTCCAGCATGCAAGAGTAGAATTGCTGGAGGGTTGAAGTTCTCGGCCAACTATTATGAAGTGCTTATCACAATCAAAGATCTTTGATTCCATAATTTTTGGGTAAGAGAGGGCAATATTTGAATGCAATATTAGTGAAAAGTGTTTTTGTGAAACAGATGGAATTTAAAATTGTGATATACGGGAATTAGGCGCGGTTGTACTCCGATTTCACCAGTTTTCCACAGTAATTCAAGAATATTACAACAATAATATGCACCACTTTTGGTTGACCTTGGCCGATTTCATCAATTTTCACAGTCTTAGAAAGTAGTAGAAATACTTATAATGAGTACAGATATAATAGCTTTTAGCGGCTTGTGGGGGGGTGGAGACGAGCCCACTTTTAAATGCCCTTCTGCATTGCGTCCCCTTATACTTTATATGTCTCAAAATATTTTTCTATAGGAATTTTCGACCCCCCTGAAAAAGTTTTATCGTTCGTCAGTGTCAGGGAAATTTAACACAATTAGCTATTTTCACTTTTATCAAATAACTTCTACAAATATTTACAAGAACTCAAAGCTTTTAAGTGACCAAAAGTATGTGAGTGAGTATAAAAGATAAATTTAGAATTCAAGTAAGGTAGGGATAACTTCGTACGCAGCCAATCCTTAAATCATGTGGCCAAATGCTCTAAAAATGTCAACTGTGCTATTTTCCGTAACTTATTGCATCGTTAAACAGAAATTCCCTTTAATTTTATTGTGATAAGCATAATTACAGAATAAGTAAGAAATAATGTCAGCTAAGGAATGGAAAATTACAAAGTAGATTATGTTATAGTCTATGCCGTTTTAATAAATTAAAATACGAAATCGAGATTTAAAATGTCTAACATAACTTTTAAAAGAGAGTTGGGCGAAGTGTCAACCTTGCAAAGTTTTCAAATACATTTTAACCTGTTTTCGTTAGTTTAATCGGCCACTGAGTTTTGTGTTTTCATCGAGCGTCATAAGAATGCAGTGGCGTAGCTAGGGGGGGCGCGGGGGGCGAAGGGGGCCGTCGCCCCGGACGCAACGTCTTGGGGGCGGCAAAATGATCTTTGCTGTTTTTTAATATTCAGAAAAAAACTTCAACAAATTTTTTTACAAAATTTATTATAAAAGATAAAGAGTTGTACACTCGCAATAAAATAATCTGAATAACAATGAAAAATATTAATTTTTACTCGAATACTCTTGAGTCTTTAAATTTGTCTTATATCTTTTGGCTTACATCATTCTTAAAAATAGTGATAGAATTTAAAGATGCACTTTTCTAGCTTTGTCTACCGACGTGTCACTCTCACAGTTACCCTATGCTTTGAATGTAACAAATACATTTATTTCTCCATATTTTCAAAAATGATATTTAAAAACTCCAATTCGGAGATATAGGGCGAAAATCGGTTTTTTCTATGTCTTTTAATAAGATGTCTTGTAAATTTACTATCAATTTCCTCATAGACCGTATTGTGAGAATTTCGGAACTTCAGAATTTGCGTGGCTTCTAGTTCCTAAATTTTATATACTTAATATCGAAGATATTTTGTAAAAATTCACTTTTGTTCGAACCACCTCATGAAACTTGTAGGTAGGTATATAAAGGGGGGCGGCAGAACATCCTTGGCCCCAGGCGCCCGAAGTTGTAGCTACGCCACTGTAAGAATGACATTGAAATTGTCAAAGAACATCTGTATTATTTTTATATTAATAACCTAAAATCGATTTCGATTAGTTTAAGGTGTTACAAGCAACCGGTGTACAAGCCTATTACACTCTATGCAACATGTTGCGATAGTATAAAAATGCGTGTAATGTGCAAACTCGTCGATGGTACATGTGTTGGTGTGATACCATTTTATTCACCATATGAACAAGTCATTAATTCCTGATATTTCAGCCCACAACTGTTGCCTTTGTCAATTTGTATACTCTTGCAACATGCTGCTACAGAGTATAATAGTTTCGTCACCTAACTGTTGTACGTATCGAGACAGATATATTATAAATGATCAGGAGACCCGAGGTGACTATCTGTATTTCTGTCCGTCCACCCGTCCATGCAAGCTGTAAATTGAATAAAAAATGAGATATCTTGATGAACTTGGTACGCGCGTTCCTTTGTGAAAAATCGGACCACTGCAATGCCCCCCAAACGCCATTAACCTAAAACCTATAAAAGCACTAACTAATACATAAAAATATTTGAGTTATCTCAATGAAAATTACAGAACGTTTTTTACTCATAACTAATATCAGGGTTTTCTAGCATCCGGCTGACTTTACTCCATATAATCGTTGTTTGTATGCGAGATACCTTATGCAACTTAGGGAACATTTTTTTAGTATGTGGAATATTAATAGTTAATAGATAAAATACCCTAATTCCCATATACTCGATCCTCGAGTTGACGTTTTGCGCCTTAAAGTACATATTTCCATGGCTTTGATTCATGCAAGTTGCGAGAGTACAAAATGTTCGGTTGCGCCCGAATTTATCTCTTCCTTACTTATTGTCTTCGCATTTTATTAGCTTTGCACTCAGTGTGTTTGTCCTGTAGAGAGAGTGTTAGGATGTCTGTTGGTATAGTATATGTAAAGAAAGTCAATTGCCAAAATTTAGCAAGTTAAACTTTGAGGAATGAACCACTTACGTGTTCACTTATATGCCTATTACGTTTGCCAATCCCACTCAGTTCAACTAAAGTTAAAGCAATGCAGCCTTATATCAACTAAACTCTGTTTTAATATTACGAACTTCAACGATATTTATTAATGTTTTATTAGTGTCCCCAAAGTTTTTCGAAGCGAAATCTAAATATTGGAATTAACGTTTAAAAAAGCCTTAAGGGACAAAAACAATTCATATTGTGGAAATGCAGCACTTACATTCACAAATTCGAAGATCAGGGCTTACATTTATAAAATGTTAATTGAAGAAGTCTGTAATTTTTTTTTTTGTATTTTGTTGAATCTACGTGAAGTAACATGTGATTCTACATATGTATAATCCCTAATTCACACTAAAACTAGTTTTCTGAATAAAAATATGCTTCGCGAACTGCCGTGGGCTTTGGAGGATTATATTCTTTCTCTTGTCTCTCAACATCCAAAATATCTTCATGAATAAACATTTGTTTTCAATTGCTAATGCCAGATAATATTTTTTTAACGAAAGTGTTTTTGTTCAAATAACCTGATAATATCAAAAACACATATTTTTAACCAATAATACGGGGAAACCTATTAATCGCCTTCAATTAAGCGGGAAAATTGACAGGTATTTCGTATACAAAAATTTTTGGATCGATCTCGTGATTCCAAAAAACGAGAAAATCAATTAACCGAGAGTCAGTTAAGCGGGTGATCAGGATATCTCTGAATTATGGACGTTTACTCCCAACTATCTTGTCTACCGAATCCCATAGCTAAAATATTTAATTAAATACTCTTTTTCTATATAAAAAAATCCTAAACATGTTCAGTTTACGTCAACAAAATTGTTCAAAATGCCACACTGTGGCCGGTAAAATTGGGCAGAGAAAGCTTTCACAAAAGCTTAACTGATAAGAAAGCTCCACCGACTCGCCAAACAGCTGCTTTGTCTGCGTGCAGAAAAAATGTAAAGATAAACAAAAGGAAGTTGCACGAACACAATTCGCGTTTACAACGTAGCGCCACATAAAATGCGAAGCACGCATCGCACGCGTTTCAGTATTAACGACGACGCCGAAAGGAGCACAACCGAATCAAAATTGAGCGCCACAGCGAAAGTGTATCCTGGGCAGTGATAAGTGTAAAGTAGTAGTGACCGTTACAGAATACCAACTGGCGGAAGCAAAAAATTCGAATATGTGGGTGTTACTAATGCTTGAAAAAAAGTAGACACACGCACTCGGGCTGTAAGCGTTTACTGTGCGGACACTGTGAAGAACCACAGTTATATGAAGTGATTTACCATATACTATTTTAAGGTGAGAGAGCAAAGAGAAAAAATTTAAAAAATAAATAATAATTATTAAATCTTTCTAAATAAAAAAAAAACACAATACAAGTAAAGTAAATTGGAATTGAGAATTTCGGCATGATAACCGACCGAGTGAAGAGTGTGTCTGCCGATTTATATTATTGGCAACGAGCTGTGGTTGAGTGATGTAAAAATAACGCTAACACCTACAAAGAATTTAAAGATTTTAAGACAGCATGCTAATCAAATTATTTTTTGTGTAACTAATTACTACTTATTTTATTCGCAGGAATATTGAAAACATAAAATGTGTAAAGAAAAATATTTCTTTCAAAAATCTCTCAAATATTAAGTGTTTCTGAATAATTTGTATTATCACAAGCATCAGGCCGACACAATTTTTATGCACCTGAAGTAACACCAACGTTCTACGAAGTGTTTATTTATGGAAGTGAAAATATGGAGAAAAAATAGCCCCTAAGTGTATTTGTATATAATATATAATGTATTCTCCGAATATTTTGAGATGAATGAACACACTCTTACGCCCCCTATAAGTCATTAATTGCAAACTTTATTGGTATGAGTTTGTTCGGTCTTAACGGCAGTGAAAAAATATAAAAATATTAAACGAAGGAAATGCAGCAAACAATTGTTCCAAAAATCGTATAATCTAAATAGTAACAGGAAAAAATATACAGAGTTGTTGATGATTGTGTTTTCTATCCAATTCCTGCTAACTCAATCTAGTTTTGGAAACTTTTCTAAAAGTCTACGGATGCCCTTTTCTGCAGAAAAGTTGTGAGAATGTGTAAGAAGCAGTTCCATTTTTACTAAAGTTCTCGTGAATAGTACCTCAACCTAGATCAATTAAGACAAAAAAGCATCCGTGAATTGTAACTAAATTCCCCGGGTAAATCATATTACCAAAAAATGTATTTTTATTAGTGGGTAGAACTGTCTTTAATTAAAATGCCAACTATGAGTGTCATTGTGTCAGTAGCTGTATAAGTCGGTACACCTCAGTAGTGCGTTGCGATTTTTACAGTCGATAAAAATATCAAACAAAAAAAATATCTCTCAAATTTTGTATTTCTAACCAAATTTGCGGATTCATTGTAAATGTTGGAAAAGGTTTAAGGTGATTCAGTTTATCAAAAACACAAGCCTGCGGGTGATACAAAGCCTTCAAAGACGATAGGTCGTTGCAGACATGCCTCGTTCTAGACGACATTCGAATGCTTCAAATGATGAAAATATTAAAAAAGTGAAGCTTTGGTGCTTGAAAATCGTCAGTAAGGTTTAGAGAAATGGAAAGAGAGCACAAAATCTCTCGGGAGTCTGTATCGTTGTTTGTGGATATTTTGGGTATGAAACGCGTTCTTGCTCCATTCATTCCGATTAAGATATACAGTTTTCAAAAAAAAGTGTCGTAAACATGTCTTTTTAGATATGCTTGATCGTGGGAGTTCTGACCCCACATTTCTGGAGAGCATTATAACTGCCGACGAGACATGGGTTTATGAGTTTGACATGCAAACAAGTCAACAGTCATTGGAATGGAGGGGAAAAAATTAGCCGAAACCAAAAAAACCTCGCCAAAGCCGTTAAAAAATCAAGGTGATGGTCAATAAGAAGTTCTATTTGGCCGTATTGAGATGTTTGAGTGTCGAAACGGCCGGAATTGTGGAAGAACATTTCATGGATAATGCACCATCGCACTCGAGCCACGATTGTGACCTCTTAGCTGGGTCAAAAACGTGATAGTACCATCGATCAATCATCGCATTCACCAGATTCGGCTCCGTGTGATTTTTTCTTGTTACCAAAATCGCAATTGAAGAGATAAAAAAAAAATCGCTGAAGGAGCTGAAGGCCATCCCAAAAAGTGCTTATAAAAAATTTTTCGGTAACTGGAAAAACCATTGACATAAGAGTATTACATCTGGTGGTGAAGGCGACAAAATAAATATTGATGAATATTTAAATATTTTGCGTTTTATTTACAATTTCCGGGTGCTTTTTTGTCACAATTATTACATGACTGAAATGAATTGCTGAAGTGAAATTTTCAAAGTCAATTTCAAATCGAGATCACAATTAAACAGCCATACCTTATTTTTTTCAATCAAAAGTATTAATATGTAAAAACTACATTTCGAAAAAGCGCCAAAGTAGTGAGATTTAAAACCGAACCAAATCCTTGTACGATACTCTGAGCTGGAGGAAATTGTTCAGTCGCAGTTTTTTTATCTGATCTAAGCTTTTCTTCGAAACTTCATCTTCCATACATATGTATGAATGGATATACTATTATTACTGCTCCTCTTACTATATCAGGCATGTTCTGAATACATTTCAGAACGCACTTTAAAATGGTATAATAATCTTTCTAATGGTCTGTTATAATTTCTGAAAAATGTGTACAAATGAATAATCAATTTAAAAATTGTAAATATTTTTGTTGAGACATACGTGTGCCATAACCGACGGTGCATGTACGATTTGAATTTAAATTTCTTAACTTTTTTCGCCAACGTCTAATAAAACTTTGTGTGAATTGCGTGCGATTCTCTTAGTTCTAATTTTGCAACGCTGTTCGCTTCAATGGGTTCAAATAGCATCAATTAAATGACACCAAAGATGCATATATCTACCACTTTAATTACTGCAAGGGGTGAGATGCGCCGGAGTTACAATTTCTTAGAAGGCAATATAAACAGTGCAAGTGCTTTTTATACTCTTGTAAGATGTTGCTACAGAGTAAATAGTTTTGTTCACGATTGTTTGTATCACATAAAAGTATTCGAGATAGATATGGAGTTATGTATACATATAAACATGATTAGGCTGACGAGACGACTTGAAATTTCAGTGACTGTCTGTCGGTCCGTCCGACGACTCGCGATAGCTTGAGTAAAAATTGAGATATCTAATTGAAACTTTGTACGCGTGCAAAAAAGTAAGGACAAGCTCTAGGACGGTCATAATCGGCCACTGTCCCGCCCAGAAAGTGTCGCTAATCGAAAATCCATAAGTGTCACAACCAAACACTAAATTAAAATATGAAACTGTAATTTTGTCAAGAGATCGCAGTAGCAAGGAGCTTTAATTAAAAAAAAAGTGGACAGTCAAAATCTTTTTAGGAGCCGACGTCAAATTGGATCCTGGGTGCGGCCTTTTTAGATGAAATCACTTATAGTATCCCGGAACCTGCAATCCCGACTTAGACCAAATTCGCTGTGTAGAACTTTACTGACATTGTTTCATGTGTTTCCAAGTTTATGACATTCAATATAAGATATGAAGGTAACAAAATTAATAGTAATTTATCAAAGATTTCTTCGAATAATAGAGGTTTAATTCTTTCCTAACATGTTTAAGTATAAAGTTTTGTCAGCACCAAGTTGCAGGGGTAAAAAATTTTCAGTTAACCTGAACTTAGCCCTTCCTTCCTTGTTTTTTTAGTACTCGTAGTTATATTTATGAGAAACAAATATTTGATTTAGAAAACTTTCGTTTCTTTGACCGGAATCTACACTCCTGTTCGTCGCAACTGTTTCTCCAACTCTTCAACGAAAATATTAGGTTATTGCTATTCTTACAAGTGTATTTCTCGTTACGACTGTTAATACAAGTATGTACATATGTGTGCTACTAGAGATAACCGCTTCCTCTTTCCTCAAAGCTTCAATGACAGCCATTCTTTGCCTAAGAATCTTTTTTTGCGTACTGATTTCATAAATTTCAGAGATTTATTACGTTTTTCCACTTTTTCTGTTTCTGACGTTTTCTTGTTATACTCTCGCAACAATGTTGCTAAGGAGAGTATTATAGTTTTGTTCACATAACGGTTGCTTTGTAAGTCCTAAAACTAAAAGAGTCAGATATAGGGTTATATATACTAAAGTGATCAGTAGGTGACGAGTATAGTCGAAATCCGGATGTCTGTCTGTCCGTCCGTCCGTCTGTCCGTCCGTCTGTCCGTCCGTCCGTGCAAGCTGTAACTTGAGTAAAAATTGAGATATCATGATGAAACTTGGAACACGTATTCCTTGGCTCCATAAGAAGGTTAAGCGAAGATGGGCAAAATCGGCCAACTGCCACGCCCACAAAATGGCGGAAACAGAAAATCTATAAAGTGTCATAACTAAGCCATAAATAAAGATATTAAAGTGAAATTTGGCACAAAGGATCGCATTAGAGAGGGGCATATTTGGACGCAGTTTTTTTTGGAAAAGTGGGCGTGGCCCCGCCCCCTACTAAGTTTTTTGTACATATCTCGGAAACTGCTATAGCCATGTCAACCAAACTCTATAGAGTCGTTTCCTTCAGGCATTTCCATATACAGTTCAAAAATGGAAGAAATCGGATAATAACCACGCCCACCACCCATACAAAGGTTATGTTGAAAATCACTAAAAGTGCGTTAACCGACTAACGAAAAACGTCAGAAACACTAAATTTTACGGAAGAAATTGCAGAAGGAAGCTGCACCCAGGCTTTTTTTAAAAATTGAAAATAGGCGTGGCCTCGCCTACTTATGGACCAAAAACCATATCTCAGGAACTACTCTACCGATTTCAATGAAATTCGGTATGTAATATTTTCTTAACACCCTGATGACATGTACGAAATATGGGTGAAATCGGTTCACAACCACGCCTTCTTCCAATATAACGCTATTTTGAATTCCATCTGATACCTTCTCTGTATAATATATAGTACATTAGAAACCAATGATGATAGCGGAATAAAACTTTACAAAAATACGGTATTTGAAAAATATGTAAATGACGTATAATGAAATCTCGATTATCACTTGATCATGCGAGAGTATAAAATGTTCGGTGACACCCGAACTTAGCCCTTCCTTACTTGTTGTATGTAATTTTACTGTAATCCAACAACTAGTCGGTTTTCCAAGTATTAGTAAACGATTAGGAAGGAAAGATGGGTCAAACATAATAACAACATTTCGGTGTCAAATGTGTGCAAATTTGATTTTCAATGTGCAACCTTTTTTCGAAGTGTTTACAGCGCTCAAAGTGTTTTTCTGCAAAGAGCGTAAATATGAAACAAAGAATAAATTTTAACATTTTCTTGCAACACTTTTTCAAAACATTTAATGACCGAATGCGTACAACACTTCGTGAAGTCGTAAATTCAAATCTTTATGAACTTGAGTGTACATATTTGATGAAAATATATGTATGTAATTACTAAAGTAAAAAAAAAATTATCACAAAAGTGTCTATGTAAACATAATAAAAATGAGAAATAAACACCAGTTAACTGGCAGAAAAAACAAAAGTTCCACATAAACATATACTTAATGGACGCGCACATCTCTTAAAGCTCGTAAATTGAAGTTTTTATTACTTTGGATTAATTTACGATGAAAAGGTAAAAAACATTAAAATTGTGGCGAATAAAATAAGGCGTGGAAGGAAAATTGGTGCTGTCTAAATAATAGCAAAGTTCATACGCGAGAAATTCCATTTTTTATTGATTAGCGGTGTGAACTGGCACAAATAACTCACACCTCGACATCGATATGATCTATCGCATACATATATGTAGATATGTATATAAGTACATATGTACTCTTTTCGTTTTGCTCACCAGTATGAATACAATTTATGAATTATTGTTTGTTGTTGCTTAAGTTTCTTAACGACTAATTTCGGGGCTTCTTTATATTTTGTTTTAAAAACCATTACGCTTGAGGAATAATGAGGACATTTTTTGCTATGAATAAATATTTTGTGAACTGAAGGTGAATACGAAGTAACCAAAGGAATTTTTGGGTATATTGCGGCAAAATTCTTTCACAAACTTATGGAAGAAAAAAATTAAGTTTTTATTGGTATATGTTAAGAAATTGGACTGTGGGCGTGACACTTCACCTTTTTAGTTTTAAATACCAGTCCTGGCCTCCAATTTCAAGTATGGTGACCTTCGTCGCTTTAGTTGACTTGAGACCAACTGAATTAGAATTAGAGACGAATGAAATTGGTCAAAAAATTTAATTCCGCTAAAATTTTGGAAACTTGTCGATTCTTTAATTTAATTTTTTTACGAAAGGGTGATAACTTCTTCAACTAAAATAGTCCACACAACTAAAATAGTCCAAATTTGACTATTCTTAAATGCAGTTGTTGTCAGTGTTGTAGAATTCATAATATGTTGCTGGAAGTTTCTTAATCAGTGAGATATCTATAAATAATTTTTTTTTTCTAATAATAATGCCGCAAAGCAATTGAACAGGTAGTTTTTTTTTTTTTGAATTCCTATCTGATGTAAATATGGTATATCTAATTTTCAGAACACATATGTTAACAAGTGTTAAGCATTTCTAGACATTCAGCGATAAAACGATAGAGATTTTGATAGTTTTGGTTATTGAAATGACTGACAGGTTGGTGCAGCTGGTGCCTCCACTTCTGTTTAATACTTCTGTTAGTATTTGCTGTGATGGTTGCGATACAGACTCGTTGTTATCTCAGCTACTGCTGTACGGCCGCGGAATATGCGATGAAAACTATAGGTGGTCCTCCTATTCGTTGCGAGCAATCATTTTGCGGGTCATCAATGCGTCCAGACAAGGCTCAATAAATTTATAAATTCATTTCTGAATTAAACAAGCAATGCGCATATTTTATATACATATGTACGTGTTTATAAGTGCATATTTCATTATTTTCATGGATAGTCTGAGTATCGTGGATTTGTGTGGTATTTAGATTCTGCTTCCATGGTTAATGCTTCTGCTGTTAAATTATATTGGCTTCTATATTCGATTCATAATTTGTCTGCTCACTATATGTGAGCTCTGCTCTCTAAATTATTTACACGTTAAAGCAATAAAAAAGTTATCCAGACTAAAACACGAGTATAGCGTATATGTTCTCTTTAATATTGGGTAGTCGAAAAAGTAGTTTCGTATTTCTTAATCAACTTATTTTTTTTTTATATTTATACTAATAAACAAATAAACAAATATTTACCATTTCGGTCGATCACTTTTTGCCATATCTCCGCTAGAGACATTGTTCCATCAGTGTAAATTGAAATTTCGCTATTTTCAGAACGGAGCGAGTGAACCATTAATGTGCTGCACGAACTGATACAGCTTCGTCTCCGTAAACTTCACAAATGTCATTGGTGGCCTGCGTGGCATTCTTCCATTTTTATACAAAAATTTGAAAATATAGCGTATTTCTTCATTATTTTCACACAGTTTTGAACAGCTGTAACCTTTTCTCAACTTCCCCGAATTTATTTATTTTTTTATTAAATGAAGCTTAAATCATTTCCAATACTATATGGTATGACACAATGTGATTGGTAGCACTGGAGATGTACAACTGCAACGACATCTATTGACAAAATACGAAAAGACTACCCAATAAAATGATATAACCGCATTCTAGTTAGTTATCTCTATTTGATTATGCCTCTTTATGTGATTTATATCGGTTGTTGGTTAGTTTCGAAAATATTCTAGATTCTATTAATTGAAGCAATAGTTCTGAGAACTTTCTATCCTCAAATGCTTTCATTACACACACCTCCATGGGTTTCTATTTTTAAAGCATTGTTCTGGGCATTAAACTTAAGTTCACCTAACGACTAGATTACATATAAATGATCAAGATGAGAATTGAAAATTTGTAAGGCCATACAAGCTGGCCGATAAAAATCGAGTGTTATTTCATGAATTATCGTCATGAAATTTTGAATAAATTACTACATAATATCCGTATAAATTGTTCAAATGCACCTGAGAAGGATAATATAGCTTCGATAAATGAGAAGTTGACCTTTTTATTGTTTTTCTGTCCATCTAACTTTAATGTGCATTTCACAAAATACAAAATAGCAACATTACATTTTATAATTTTTGATAGCATTTAGGTTTATATAGAAACGAGATAAATTAAGTAAGATTAATTATAAAGAAATTGAACTTTGTAAGAAGAGTTCCATGAGGACATGGCATCTTTTGAAAAAACTTTCGAAATTAGACAGACATTTTTAATGACTCCAAATAACGAATATATGAATTACTGCGCGTATAATTGTTATTTTACTAAAGATATAGGTAAATATCTGACATATACTACTATGAGCAAAAAATAGTATGACTTATTAATTTAAATTTCGCCCGAAAATCCATTCGTCGAAATATTATTTTTCTAGGTTGGTATGACTGTCAGTGACATTTGTGCCAAATGTCACTTCAAAATAATCATTACTTTTTACTATACGCTAGTCTTTCTCAAGTACATAAAGTGCATTCGGCGATTTGAAAGGCGATATCGAAAGGATCAGTGAGAACCATTTTGAAAGATTATTTAGAAAAGTGAACGCACGATTGGTTCCAAAATCACTAAATTTTTACAAAAAACAGTGTCGTGTTAACGTCTGTGAAATAATGCTTTCCGATTATCACGATGTCATGAAATGTACTATTACGGGCGATGTGTGAATCTATGCTTATTACCCGGAAACAGACGATCAATCGACTGAATATCGTGGTAAAGGTGAGCCGAAGCCAAAAAAAAAACAAGTCAAGCAGTTCAAAAATCAAGGTTATGTTACAGTTTTCTTCGATTATCGAGGTGTTGTGCACTCCGAATTCTTTCCGAACAGCCAAACTGCCAAAAAGGGATTCTATTTGAGTATAACGCGTCGTTTGCGCGAAGCTATTCGTAAGGAGAAGCCGGAATTATGGGCCGAAAACTCTTGGTTTTTGCACCATCCCATACTGCATTGATTCTTCGTAAGTTTTTCGCCAAACTTTTAATCAATATCGTACCGCAATCACCGTATTCACCTGATTTCTGGCTATTCAGCAAAATCAAACGACCGCTGCGGAGAAACCGCTTGGAGTCAATAGAAGACATTAAACGTGAATCGCTACGGGCATTGAAGGCTATTCTGGGAAATTACATTAGCAACTGTTTCGAGTATTGGAAAAAACGTTGGCATCAGTGTATTGTGGACAAGAAGTATTATGTTAAGGAGGACGACATATATTTTGAACAATAAATTAGAATTTCAAAATTATGAACAAAGTATTTGTCAACTCCCGAAATTGCAAGAATATAAAATGCTCGGTTAAACTTGAACTTGGAACTAACTTACCTATTGAATAATATTTACTTTTACTCTTTGTTGTTGTGAAATATTATTTAAGAATAAATTGTTTGTTGTTGTCGTTCTTATAGTGTGCCAGGTGGTAAATTTATTTTGATATTCTTTAAAACTATCAAAATTAATCATGTTGAAAAATTTAGAAATTTTGTAATTTCACAAAAGAAGGAAAAATTATTTCAATTCCAATAAACATAACTATTTTAAATTCTAATGAACTTTGTCTTACATTTTTTTGTGCTAGATTTCACGATTTCTGTCAAAAATTTGGGCAATGCTACCAAACATTTCGATTGTTGTTAACAGTCATCTCAAAAATGTAAACTCAGGATTGTTATCTGCGTTTTCATGTAGACCGATTTCTGTGGCCTTCTGTAAATAGCAATCCTGTTTCAGTATTCTAAGAAAGAATAACGTTAACTCTAATCCACCAGCCAATGGGTTATTTTTCCCCAGAGAAAGATATACAAATGTTTCAATTTACGAAGCCGTAAAGTCTAGTTTAACTACAAGTAGAGCAGTTTTTTTTCGAAGCAATCTAGGCAGAGAAAAATTGAGGTGCTTTCCACTCATTCCCTCTTTCTATAACCCGATTATATGCTGCATATTTTCAAATTATTTTATTAGAATTTAACAGTTTGATTCCTTATGTCAACGGTGACATTCAAGTACCTGGAGTGGTAATAACAAAGTACCAAAATTCCTCGAAAACTGAAGAATTGTATATATTCAAATATTTGTATGTATATATTTCTTGATGATTTTTTAACTTTTTGTATATTATACTTTGAGATAATACTGAAAATGTTATTAACCACCGATCTATTTCGGGTTCTTGGAGCCAAGAAGTACTGTTTCAGTTCAAGTGCATATCGGTCCTATAAAATGTTTTGTTCTTTGACATGGCGGCTGGTACCATTACAATTCATATTTCGGTTGATCAAATAAGTGCTCTAATAAATAATTGTTTTCTATGAAATCTTAAAAATGTATGCCATTGAAATTTCACCCATAATCAACTAAAGAGGCTCATACAAGTATAAGAGGTAAGAGATACCTTTGCTCCATTAAAGACTTTAGCAGCTTTAATACTGTTCGAAATTATAATCCATTGCTATTATTATTGTCTTCTCCTGTGTGAGCTGTTATATAGGTCACACATTGTCTGTTCTTTCTTTCAAATTCGCAATAATCGTTTTTAAGTGCGACAATACGCAGAGATGCACAGAAATTCTCAGAAGTCTATTGTATTGCGTATACGCCCAAGACAGCAAATTAAAACCTATGTATGTATGTACATATGTATGTTTATGCTATAGATGTACTATATATGTTTAGTACATATGTGCACTAAACGGAACATATTGACACATATGTATGTAATTTTAAACTGTGTACGTATTTCGACACATCACAAGAATACATAAAAGCACTTAGATGTCCTCTAACACTTTCAGGCTACGCACATCAGCAGCTCATAAGCTACATATGTATACATGTACCTTTGTATGGATGGGCGTTTTTGTGATGATGCATGTATGTAAGTTCAATGCAAGTACTCGTACACGCACATTTTTTTAATTTTATGGCCATTTTATAGGTGGTCATAAAATATGAAAAGGGCACAGCTATTCACTAACTGGCGTTGGAGTAATTTTATGTTTCAAAGTGCGCAGAAATAATAACAAAAGTAAGGATATGGTGTAAATAAATAATGCCTTGAAGTTAAGTATTGTATGAAGCAAACGAGGCGCATAAAAGAAATTGAAAAAGTGCACTTAAATAGCATGTGTTATGTGTTTGACTTAAACAATTTGCGAAAAACGTACGTGAAAAGAAAATAATAGCTTTCGGAAGCTTCCTAAAATTTATTGCAATTTAAAAATCTTTTTCAAAAAAATGTAATTTTTTAGAGAGATGGCGAGAATGCTCAACATCTCTCGCGAGTCCGTTGGAATGATTTTGACGGATATTTTGGGTATGAAACGCGTTCTTGTTCGACTCGTCCTGATAAAGCTAAATAGTTTTTAACATAACTCTTTGGGCATGCTTGATCGCGAAAATTCCGATCCCACATTTATGGAGAGCATTGTAACTGCCGATGAATAACTTTTGATTTTGACATGTACAAGTCAACAGTCAACGGAATAAGGGGGAAAAACGAGCCGAAACCAAAAACCGCTCAAAAATCAAGGTAATGATCAATAGGAAATTCTATTTGGCCGCATTGAGCCTATGCGTGAGAACATCCTTCGAAACGGCCGGAATTGTGGAAGAACAATTCATGGATTTTACACGATGATAACGCACCAACGCATCGAGACACGGTTGTGACTGAATTTAAAGCCATCGATCAACCACTGTATTCACCAGATTTGGCTCCGTGTGGTTTTTGCTTTTTCCCCAAACTGAAATTGCCACTCCGAGGAACCCGTTTTCAGTCGATCGAAAGATAAAACAAAATTCGCTGGAGAAGCTGAAGGCCATCTGAAAAAGTGTTTATGAAAAGAGTTTCGAGGACTAAAAAAATCGTTGGAATAGTGTATTAAATTTGGTGGGGATAACTTTGAAACGACAAAATAAATATTAAGCAATAATTAAGTATTTTGCGCTTTTTTATAATTTCCGGGTACTTATCACACTGTATATAGAATTTGTAATATTTGCTGCATTAGGAAACGCAATTGTATCCATCACATTAACTGATCACGTGAGTTCGCCGAGTACCCATTGCTGCACGGCAGTACTAGCTTTATCTGTTATCAGATATCATGTTTTCTCGATATTTTACATTATATTCAGCATATAGGATACGATACAGACATGTGTACTAAGGGACATGTTTGTTTCCCCAATATAAATTAATAACATTTAATGCAATTAAGTCGATAGCAAATATGTGAGATTAAAGCTACACCACAACAATGCAATGGCGATAAAGCCTCGCATACATGAAAACAGCAGGGCAGCAATGTTATGAAAATTGACTTTGCTTATTGGCTTTTCTGAATATTGTGCTGCAAAAATGCTTTATTTGCTTTCTGCTCTGACGTTTTTAAATATTTATTGTTTGCTCATTTAGCTCCAGATTTGGGATTTAATTTTCTTGTGGCATTCTATTGATTGCCTAAATATTTAAGTATGTGGTTTATAAACTTGCGTAAATTCTTAATTTTAATAATGGAAAATTTTTATGAGCGGTATTATTCTTTGTATTTAAATACTGAAGACATTGGCTCCGAAGGCTCCGAATGAATAAGTATGTAAGTATGTATACGCAAGCAAATTTAAAAAAAAAAAACTAGAAAGACGAAATATTGGTGAATCCGTTAAAGATTTCTAATAAAAATAAAAGCATCCATAACGAAATACGTTTAAAGTTGTAGGAAAATATATTATTTTGAGTCTTTAGTTGACCACTTTACCACATCCATTGCATATAGTACGTATGAAGTACTTATTTCAATATAATTCTTTTTGACAGATCACGCGTGAGTCGTGTCAAGTTGTCATGTTATTTTTGCTCAGTAATGTTTCGCATTTCAACATGGAATGACTTACGCCTGAACAACGTTAAAAGTTGTTCAACTTTATTACGAAAATTCACGATTTTTAAAGAATGAGATTCGCTCGCTTCGCTCAACTTATGGTCAACATAATCGACCTACTGAGCGTACTATTCGCAACACAAATACTCATCTTAAGGCCCAGTATTAATTTTTGGGTAATATTCGACCGAAAAGACCACGTCCAGCATACAGTGAAGAAAATATAGTAGCCGTAGCTGAGAGTGTGCACGAAGTGGAGAGTCGATTCGGCGCCGTTTGCAGCAACTCGGACTGAACTGGATATTTAAACAATCAAACATGCCACATTTGAAACAAAGAGCAACAGGAAAAGAAAAGCCGCCATTTCAGCCAGAAAAAGCAACGGTTTGGTGTAGCTTGTGGATCGGTGGAATCATCGGTCAATATTTCTTCAAAAATGATGCCGGTGAGAATGTAACAGTCAGTGGCGTCCGTTTTCGTGCCATGATAACCGACTATTTGATACCTGAAATCTTGGCCATATTTGGTTTCAACAAGACTGCGCCACTTCACACACATCGCATTAATCAATGTATTTATTGAGAGAACACTTCGGTGAGCAGATAATTTCACGTTTTGGGCCAGTCACTAATCGTGTCACACCGTTAGATTTTTTCTTGTGGGGATATGTCAAGTCTAAAGTCTACGCGGACAATCTCGTTTCGTTTCAGTCGAAATGCTCGAACGAGTCATCGAAAATTGGACTCAACTTATGGACCATCTGAGATGTAGCCGCGGCCAGTATTTGAAAGAAATAGTGTTCTTTCGAATTTTAACAAACATTCCCCATTCAATTTGAATTTTCTGTGTTTTTCTTTTAAAAAAATAGGGAACCCCAAAATGGATCACCCTTTAGGTTTTCACGGAACATTATCGATTTTTGACACCTTAGAATAAAATGTACGATTTTTGTATTGAATGTGAATATCAAAATGTTGAGAACTCTGAAAATGGTACGATGTGTCTGTAAGTTCGTCCACTGGTTCCTCAGGACCACTAACTCGTCTAAAAATTGTCATAACTTTTCAAGCCCCCAAATACCGACTATGTGTTTCTCAGTGCCTTTGGGTGCTTTGTAGAGAAAATATCTTGGAGAGAAAATTTTCTTGTTTCCGTATGCATTCTTCTTCTTCTTCTTCTTAATTGGCGTAGACACCGCTTACGCGATTATAGCCGAGTTAACATCAGCGCGCCAGTCGTTTCTTCTTTTCGCTACGTGGCGCCAATTGGATATTCCAAGCGAAGCCATGTCCTTCTCCACTTGGTCCTTCCAACGGAGTGGAGGTCTTCCTCTTCCTCTGCTTCCACCGGCGGGTACTGCGTCGAATACTTTCAGAGCTGGAGTGTTTTCATTCATCCGGACAACATGACCTAGCCAGCGTAGCCGCTGTCTTTTAATTCGCTGAACTATGTCAATGTCGTCGTATAACTCGTACAGCTCATCGTTCCATCGAATGCCATATTCGCCGTAGCCAATACGCAAAGGACCATAAATTTTCGCAGAATTTTTCTCTCGAGCACAAGCCTCTGCACCATATAGCAGGACGGGAATTATGAGCGACTTATAGAGTTTGGTTTTTGTTGGTCGAGAGAGGACTTTTCTTCTCAATTGCCTACTCAGTCCGAAGTAGCACCTGTTGGCAAGAGTTATCCTGCGTTGGATTTCAAGGCTGACATTGTTGGTGGTGTTTACGCTGGTTCGAAGATAGACGAAATTATCTACGACTTCAAAGTTATGACTGTCAACAGTGACGTGAGAGCATAGTCGCGAGTGCGACGACTGTTTGTTTGATGACAGGAGATATTTCGTTTTGCCCTCGTTCACTGCCAGACCCATTTTCTGTGCTTCCTTGTCCAGCCTGGAGAAAGCAAAACTAACGGCGCGGGTGTTGAGGCCGATGATATCGATATCATCGGCATGCGCCAGCAGCTGTACACTCTTATAGAAGATGGTACCTTATCTATTTAGTTCTGCAGCTTGAACTATATTCTCCAGAAGCAGGTTGAAGAAGTCGCACGATAGGGAATCGCCTTGTCTTAAACCTCGTTTGGTATCGAACGGCTCGGAGAGGTCCTTCCCGATCCTGACGGAGCTTTTGGTGTTACTCAACGTCAGTTTACACAGCCGTATTAGTTTTGCGGGGATACCAAATTCAGACATCGCGACATCGTGCTGTCGAAAGCAGCTTTGAAGTCGACGAAGAGGTGGTGTGTGTCGATTCTTCTTTCACGGATCTTTTCCAAGATTTGGCGCATGGTGAATATCTGGTCGGTTGTTAATTTTCCAGGTCTGAAGCCACACTGATAAGGTCCAATCAGTTTGTTGACGGAGGGCTTTAATCTTTCACACAATACGCTCGATAGAGCCTTATGTGCGATGTTGAGCAGGCTAATTCTAGGGTAGTTGGCGCAGATTGTGGGGTCACCTTTTTTATGGATTGGGCATAGCACACTTAAATTCCAATCGTTGGGCATGGTTTCGTCCGACCATATTGGCGGGCAATTGCTATTCGAACTTCTTCATGGTCGGGTAATGGAACGTCTGCTCCATCGTCATCGATTGGGGAAACGGGTTCGCTTCTCCTGGCGTTGTGCGTTCACTGCCATTCAGCAGGCTGGAGAAGTGTTCGCTCCATAATTTAAGTATGCTCTGGGCATCGGTCACTAGATCAAATTTGGGGGTTCTACAAGAGTATGCTCCGGTCTTGAAACCTTCTATAAGCCGCCGCATTTTTTCGTAGAGTTTTCGAGCATTACCCCTGTCGGCCAGCTTATCAAGCTCTTCGTACTCACGCATTTCAGCCTCTTTCTTTTTCTGTCTGCAAAAGCGTTTCGCTTCCCTCTTCAACTCTCGGTATGTATCCCATCCCTCACGTGTTGTGGTCGATCGTAACGTTGCGAGGTAGGCAGCCTGTTTTCTCTCCGCTGCGACACGGCACTCCTCGTCGTACCAACTGTTCTTCTGCACTTTCCGAAAACCAATGGTTTCGGTTGCAGCTGTACGTGACAAGTACTCTCAGACAGCAGGAGTGCAAGTCGAGTAGCAAATCGTTCGGCTGTCTGTTGTGATTGCAGTTTCTCCATGTCGAACCTTGCTTGTGTTTGTTGACGTGTGCTTTTTGCTGCACAGAGGCGGGTGCGAATCTCGGCTGCAACAAGATAGTGGTCCGAGTCGATGTTAGGACCTCGGAGCGCACGCACATCTAAAACACTGGAGACGTGTCTTCCATCTATCACAACATGATCGATCTGGTTGGTAGTTTTTCGATCCGGAGACAGCCAGGTAGCTTGATGAATCTTCTTATGCTGGAATCTAGTACTACAGATAACCATATTTCGGGCCCCGGCGAAGTCAATCAGCCTCAACCCATTTGGGGATGTTTCGTCGTGGAGGCTGAATTTACCGACCGTAGTGCCAAAGATACCTTCTTTGCCCACCCTGGCGTTAAAGTCGCCAAGCACGATTTTGACATCGTGGCGGGGCAGCTCCCGTAAGTGCGCTCCAAGCGCTCATAGAAGGCATTTTTGGTCACATCGTCCTTCTCTTCCGTCGGGGCGTGGGCGCAAATTAGCGATATGTTGAAGAACCTCGCTTTGATGCGGATTGTGGCTAGACGTTCATTAACCGGAGTGAATGATAGTACTCGGCGACGGAGTCTCTCTCCCACCACGAATCCAACACCAAACTTGCGCTCCTTTATATGGCCATTGTAGTAAATGTCACAAGGACCTACTCGTGTCTGTCCTTGTCCCGTCCATCGCATTTCTTGGACGGCGGTGATGTCAGCCTTTATTTTCGCGAGGACATCAACCAGCTGGGCAGCGGCACCTTCCCAATTAAGGGTCCGGACATTCCAGGTGCATGCCCTCAAATCATAGTCCTTATTTCGTTTGCATGGTCGTCATCAAAAGGGGGGTCTCTCATCCGAGGCTGATTGTTGATTTTCATTGGTAAGGTTTTTTACGTGGCGGGTCCCAAACCCAGCGCACAACCCTGCGGAGGGTATGTTTCGCCTTCTCACATTAGCTTCGAACCTGTTCTTAGGCTACCCAGAGGATACTTGGTCAAAGACCGGAAGTAGTGAGCTGCTTGAGCCATATGTAAAAGAATCGTTTCTGGCCACTCCCAAGTGAATGGCGATCAGAGAACTTTCCTCACTTGCGTGAACTTGGACACATGACTAGTTTAATGATTTTCGAACCACCGATTGACTTTATACTATATATATTTCTTAAGTCTGCGAAGTGTCTGTTAAATAATTGAAAGTAATTTTCCTGAAATAGTGGCTCGTGATGCCAAAAATGATTAAAATCAAGTCAGTACTTTCCTTAGACACCATATACTTAATATAAATATTTTAAACTTCTAAATAAAATATTTGCGTATATGAGGAAAGGTTAACTGGAGTATCGGAAATCATAATATTGGGTATATAGTGCTTACAAAAGGTCTAGACCGATTTCATTAATATTCAGCGCTAAACCACATTATGAATGAAAACAGAGTTAAAAAAATGTTCACTTAAAATCTTTAAATAAGAAGAAAGCAGTGGCGGATTTAGAAATTTGCCGCCAGTAGGCTATTCAATTTTTGCCGCCCCTATTGACCTCATGCGCTAGTTTAGTTCACAATCATTATTAATTACATTTATTGTGTTAATGAAATTGCAACATTATGATTTGTCCTCTATCGTCCTCATTACATCGTTTTTTTCGTTATTAGGATGATTTTGAACTAGGGAATAGTTGTGTCAGTTTCTAGATTATTTTTACAACCCACGATTTAGTGAAGAGTGTTTAGTGTTGAGCTACAACACTATATAAAAGCACAGCTTATATAAAATAATGTGTAGTCGGTAAACGTTTAATTGTTAAATATTTTTTATTCCACTTACAATATAAAAACAACACGAACAATATCTATTAAATAATCTGTTAACAATCAGGTTAATAGTGACAATGAGATCAATTAAGTTTTACATTAACTTTTTGCGAGATTTTAAATTCGCAAAATTATGAATTATATCGTCGTATGAGATCTTGTTCATTAGTTCTGACTCTATGCACAAAAGAGATAAGGCGTTAAGCTTTTCTTGACTTAAAGTAGATCGTAGATAGTTTTTTACTCGCTTTAAGCAAGAAAAGCTTCTCTCACCTGAACAATTTGTCACTGGTGTACATAGAGCCATACGAAGTGCTATATCCAAGTTTGGATAAATGTTCTCCAAATTCTGTTTTCGTAGAAACAAAGATAGACTTTTCAATGATCCAGAATCTGGTTTTATCAAAATTCTTTCAGAAGAAATGTGACATTGAAAGTGTACGCATTCCTGAACTAAATCAGTTTCTAAATCATTGGGATATATTTTTTCCAAGGAAAGAGCTTTTTCCGTCAGGGTCGATGGTAACAACTCACCCATTTTGGTTAGAAATGAACACTTCTCGTTAAATTCATTGTAGGTGTTTTACAGTCCATCTAAGAGGACGAGAAACGTGTTAACCCTGACACTTTCACTCGCAGTCTTTGTAATAACTTCTTCTGATGTTTCATCAAATCTTTTTTTCTTTTCGGTTGCCTTTTTCCGATTTCTGTTGTGTTCTGTTCCGATACGTTTAATTCCATCGCCTTTTCTTCGAAATAATTGAAATTCTCTTGTTCAGCTATGAAAAACTTACGAAGTGATTCGTAAAAATCGGCAACGGTGATCAAATCTACGGCGGAAGCCTGAATTTGAACATTCACTTTGTTTATTCTTTCCAAAAAAACATTCCACACAACAACCATTACCGCCGTTTCCAGTTTCTCCAAATTCAAGAGTATTCCCGCCGCTTCTTGTCGCGTTACAGGCTTTTCGGTACAATCGTCTTTGATTGATTCCAAAGTCTTAAGAACTTCGTGCCAAGAATCTCTCAAACTTTTACACGCGTCCTCTCCGCTGACCAACGTATCAGATTCACTCTTTTCAGGGTTTTGCCTTTCCCGATTTCACTCATTAATTTAAGCCAGCGTTGTGTCGAGCTTACAAAAAAAACATAAATTTCCTGTAGCGTCATAAAAAAGTGACATGCTTCCATGCACGATTCAGCAGCCGCAGTTGTCACTAAATTCAAAGAATGGGCAGAGCAAGGCACGTAAAATGCGAAAGGTGCTTAATTTCGAATTTTTGCCTGCAAGCCATTGTACATGTCAGACATGTTCGCGGCATTATCATATGACTGTCCACGACAGTTTCAATATTTATGCCCAGTGTTTCGAGCTCCGAAATAATGACAGAAGACATTTCTTCAGCTTTATGTCACACCGACGGCAAACACTAAACAAATCTTTCACACGGTTCACCTGGTTCTAAAACGTATCTAATAACAAGGGTACGTTGATCTACGTGTGCTATATCTGGTGTTGAATCTATGATTAGAGAAAAATGTTTCGCCCTTCGTATTTCGTCTCCAATCTGTTTTGAGGCTTTATAACCCATCAAGAGGATAAACTCATCGCAAACGGTCTTTGATAAATAACTGGTACTGCCTGATCCTTGATTCCCAAATCGTTCAATATGACTGGCTAAAAAAGGATCGAATTCCGCTAACAGTTCCAAAATCATACAGTAATTACCATTATGTGCATCCCGAACTTTCCTCTGAAAGCAAGGCCTCTTGGACACAGTCGCTTCATTACCGCAACAACTCTCTTCAGAACATTTCTTCAATAAATAATTTCTTCATCAATTTGGACCTGTAGTAAATTGTCGAGTCGGCCATCAATCGCACTCCTAGCTTTCAAACTAAGAATACTAGATTTATGACGTGCAGAGTTTTCATGCTGAGCTACTCGGTGTTCTGCGTTTTTCCAGTCATTAAATCCTTCGTTCTCGAACTGAGTCTTATACGCCAATGGACCGAATGCTAAACAGAGTCCGCAATATACAGATCTTTTAGTTTCAGAATAAACAAGCCAATTTCGGTCTTTCACTTCATTATTTTTCATTTTTCTTTAGAAGATACCCACTGGCAAGAAACGACGCTGATCGGCATATATTTTTTCACTTTTAGAGAAGTCACAAGATTTGTTTTGATTGAAGCCGGACCTTGCGATATTCTCCCTTAAGGTATCGTTAATTTCACATAAAGCTGGATCCTTATAGCTACCGTTGTTAGCACTTGGTAATTTCTTGTACTTGACGTCTGATTTGGGGACGCATCTTCAACTGTAATACTTATTGATGATTCATCTACCGCCTCCTTATAAAAAACACAATTATCCGTTTTTTCAAAAGGAGATTGTTCAACAGGCGACAGTTGTTGTTGGGCCACAGAACTCAAATCCGTTTCATTTTTTTCAGATTGGATTGTATCAATGCATGTGGTTGAATTCCCTGTTTTAACAACACTGCTTTTACTGTCACTTGTAAGAAAAATGTAAATTTTTATGGTTTTACGGATAATATGTTCTTGTTCTTTTTTTTTTATTTTGGCCTTTTTTTATACTCAGCTCCACTAAGTCGCTTTCTTCCATCACTCATTCTAACAATTTTTTCTTCAAGAACTGAAACAAAAAAAAAACATTGGGAGTTTTATTTCTTGTGCGTAAATAAAGTCCTTTGTTCGGATTTCAGACCACGACTACTTACCTAATATTATAAGCAAAGGAAATAGGTATATCGACGGTTAAGTACCAAACACTGCTATCTACAAAAAAAACCGTTTTGTTTCGTAGATAGCAGTGTTTGGTACTTAACCATCGACATTTAAGTATAATAAAACAAAAAATGTGAATTTCCATGCAAACCTTCCAAAACAGAATCATGTTTGAATTACTGATTCGTTGCTGAAGATTTATTATAATACATTAAATTTCTTACCTTACTGCACTGGTGATGTGATGTTTTAAAATTATCTATTCATACAATCCACTAAACAGTCTGAAAAATGAAAGCACACAACCACAGAAAAATGTGCCGGTGAATAACGGTTAGTACGTAAGAAGTTATTAGAAACTGCAGGACGCAATCGACCAATGTCACTTTTGTTTTGAAGAAAATCCCCGTTTGTATTGCCGCTCTATATCTATCTCTCTCGTTCTCGAACTCAATGCCTATGCCGCCATAGATAACTTGATACGAAACTCTTGGGTTCGAGAGAGAGCTGTCAAAACTTTCATAACATTTGTCAATGATGCCACTGCTGAAAAATATTAGCTTGGGAATTTAATAAATTATACAACACACTAAATTAAACACTTTGAAAATGCATACATATATAAATTCTACAATGCAAAATCATTAATTAATTTACATAAACATTTATTTTGCCAAAATATGTTCGCACAGTTCATTTCACCCTAATTTCGTCAAGTAATTATAACGCTGTTCTTCTGGCATCCCATCTTTTTTCACTAACTGCTGGTTGACAGCACCCTGATTGTGTTTTGTTGCCAGCTCAGAAAACAGATCCGCCCGCACGCGGCAACACGATCGCGACGCGAACCGGCAGGCGCGCTCGCTTGTGGTTCGTGCTGTCAATTCGTTCAGCCAGCCAGACACTCTTAGCGAACGGTCATATCATTCGTTCCCGCGCAGCAATGCAAAAACAACTAAGTACCCAAATACATTCATACCTAGTAGTAAATATTTAAATTTTGAAACATGTATTACACGTTAAATATAATATACGTATTTAATTTAATAAATGGGTCAAATCTCTTTGTGTAGGTATACAATTTTATTTAATTTCTGTAAGACAAAATAAAATGTTTGGGCCAAATTTGCCGCCCCCTAAAATCTGCCGCTCTAGGCTCCAGCCTACTCAGCCTGCTGATAAATCCACCACTGGAAGAAAGTCTGAGGGAAAATCCAAAATCAATGCTAGGCACCTTGTAGATAGTAAATAGGAAATCAATCGACTATATTGGACCTGAGTGCAGATCTGAACCGGTTGTATTAACATTTCATATTATACTAATGTAGAATTCGGAATAGATTTTCTCACAATTTCTTTTGAAGTTTCATATTGACGGACATATCGTACGGGAGGATTGAAATTCGTATGTTAGATAGATATACGAGGACTAGGAGTATTAGGGGTTACGTTCTGAATTCAACTATTTTTATGCGCGATTTCAAACTTTAAAAGCACTATTTGTGAAAAGTTATGTTCCAATACTTTTAGAGAGGATTGTTTTTATATTACTGATTTTAAGGTTATGCAGAAGTCTTCGCGCTTTTCCGACATCGCCAACACAATTCATACTTGTGGAAGCGGGGCTACCCACAATCGAAGAAAGATTTACACTTAACCTAAAAAAACTCATACCGAAGCTGTTTCTTTGTTACAATAATATTCTTTACAAAACAGTGTTATCCGAGCTGCAACGGAAAAAGTCTACAAGTCGTAAGTCGTCAATATTCCTCTGCATCGAATACGCCAGAGAGCTTGATATCACATTCCCTTCTCTCCGCCAAAGAAGTGCATCTTCTCCGCCTTGGATGATAAACAAAATCATGTTTCATGCTAAACTTGGAGAAATACGGAAAAAGTAGTACCTCCCCCACAGTATTTCAACGCCTTTCGCGGAATACACAACTCCACTGCTCCCAGACTGGAAATTCGTTTTCACAGATGGTTCAAAAACCGACATTAGCACAACATTCGCCGTCGTTGACTCCGAGGGAAGAACAATTACAGCAGGAATACTTCCCAGCTACGCCTCGGTTTTCACAGCTGAAGCTGTCGCTATCTTTCAACGCAATCATCTTCGTCGTAAAATCTAGTTTTAAAGCAGTTATCTGCACTGATAGCAAGTCAACCATACACGCAGTAATAAATACAAACAACAAGTCCTACCCAATTTCCTGTATTCGAGCAAATTAATCGAGAGTAACAATCGCGTGAAACTAATGTGGGTTCCAGGACATGCAGGCATAAAAGGAAACAATCTGGCAGACGAACGGGCTAAACTCGCAGCAAAAGAACCACTAATAACTTTTGACTATATTATGAAAAAGACTTGTATAAGTGTATATCGCAGCTCCAATATAGCTCACGTATGGAGACTTGGAGATCTATCCAGCACCAATATACTGCGAATAACCCGAACAGGATAAAACCAAGCTATCCCGCCAGCTGCCGGTGCAACGACATCAAAGCATTTATCCGATTACGCCTAGGACACACAATTGCCACAACATGCGCACCTTCTAAATCGTTCTATTCCACCCGCAGTTTGCCAACACTGCCCGTCGTTAGCTTTAACAGCCTCATCATTTACCTCGACGACTGCCCACATTTCGCAGCAATTAGAAAAAAATATCTTCGACGACCAAATACCGTCTGCTCTTGTTACAAACGAGTTCCTCCGAAAACGTAACAAAAATATCAGCATTCTTAGTACAAACAGGATTAAAACCACAAATATGATTATGTTTATAAACTTCCCATTACTTATTATTTATTTTGTTCTTAATACTTTTCTATTAGCTACAGAACATTTTATTAACTTTTACACCTAAGACTTAATTAAGCAATAACTATACATTTTATATTTACATCAGCGAGCCGAAGGTCCTGGCAGCCAGTGCTCCTTTTTTCGTGGAAAAGTAATTGTATTATTGTTTCACGTTTTATAAATAAATAAATAATAAATAAATAAGGTTATGCGGACAGTAGACGCAATTGTACTATTTGCCAATTTCACGCATACTTGTATTGTAGCCTACAAAGGTATAAAAACTCGATGTATAAAAAATTTTGTTAAAAATGGTTTGGATTTTGGTTTACTTACTCAATTTTATCTGTAGAGCCATTTAGGAAATTTGGTTGAACATTTTGTCCAAATTGCATTAAATAACCAAAAGCATTATTAACAACAAAAACTATTAGGCGCTTTTGTCAAAATGCTGTACAAAAAGGCAATTACCGTAAAAGTGTATTAAACTTTTAAATTGATGAAAAACTATCATTTAATCACTTCATATCATTTATAAACGTACATATACATATATACTCTAATATATAATAATAATTTTGATTTCTTTTCAGGATTTGAATTTATATTGAGGTAAAATTGCGAAAACTGGCTGAAGCTGTGATGGGAGCGCAATAATAAAGCAGTTTGGCAGTTTTAATAACAGTAAAATGAACCGCAAACTCATTAAAACCACACAAATTAAATGAAAGTTGAAAAAACAAAAAACGTTACATATTACAAAGGAGTTAAATGAAAAATAAATAAATGTGTGAATATATTGTAAAAACTTTTAAATCATTCGCTTATTTCGCTTCTGAGTGAATAAAATATCAGTGTTTGCGATATGCTCGGCTTAGTTTAATATCATTAAAAAGTTGAACTATATAAAAAGTCGCTTTTAAACGAAAAATTATTTCAGCTGCACTCTCTTCCGCGAATTTCGTTGTTAAATAAATGGAAAATATTTACTTTTGAGGAAAAGCAGACAATTTGAGTGTGGACCGATGTTAGTTTGCGTTGGAACGTGTTTCTCCGAGTTATTTGACCAAGCGGATTCTTTGGAACAAAAACTCTGTGTCGACTAGTAAAGGACAAAGTTAATCATGGTGAGTACATGCGAAATAAAAAATAATAAGTAAACCAGTTCTAGGAGTTAGTAAAATAAATGTTTTTTACATATTTTTTGTTTGAGATAAGAAGAAACTAGTCAGACATACATGCATTCACACATAAGTGCAATTGTATACGAGTATAAAGCATAAATATCCCATGAATTATAGCTCGAATAAAGTGATTTAAAGTGTGCTAGCAACACAAGCAGGAAGTGCTTTAAGCAGAATTTATGTATATATATGCAGGAAACAATACACTACATGTATAAAGAAGAACTATATATTTAAGGCGGGTAATTTATTGATCTAAAGCTCTCTTATAATCCAAGTGTATACACATTAACGTATACATTTCTACACTATTATTTTATTATTTATGCTTATGCAAATTGTTCTCGTTATTGAGTGTAATAGTGAAATATAAATAATTTATGTCTCATTTGTTATAAAAAGTATTTCATGAACACAGCTGAACTCCTTATCGCTGAGCGCTGATAGTATATTTCACGGTTTTAGAGTGTTTCAAAAGAAAATGCAGCTAGATAATCAGATACTGCCTGAGGAGACACATTATCATCAGGCGCAAAGTGAGCTAGTATTAAGGAGCTACCATTTAGATATTAGTTTTGGCAGCGCTTACAAAGAAGCCGATAAAAAGCGAAATTAGTAGCATTACCACCGATTGCCGACCTGGCGGCTGTAATACGTAAAACTTATCGAGATAGCTCTAGAGTTAAATTTATATATTTAAATGATGACGACAAGAGAATTCTGGGTGACAAGAAAATGTGTAGTTTGAAAGTTTCTAGAAAGTAGGCGTGTTCTTGCCCCCTAATAAGTTTAATGTACCCACAGTAGCACTACTTTCCGGTAAATTTTTCGTTCGCCCACTGATCTTTACATATATGGGAAGTAATAAAACTTATATTACATATATCTATCTGCCCATCAAACAACAAATAAACTGCCTGCTTTTGCCTCTGTTATTTATGAATAATAAAACAGAAAAATTACTTTGTCTGCTCAGGGTTAGAGTGAACCGTTCAGCTATTACACCAACCTGCCAAATTTATGTACATACATACCTACCATTCGATGTGTGAATCACTTTCACTAAGTATACATTTGTAGCTAAGTGTGGGGTAGTTAATGCCTGATTAAATTTGCATAGAAACTTGAGGAAAACCCTTTTCCACTCTTGTCTTCAGCCTTTAATCTTTACTTTGATAGAGAATTATCGACACTTTTAAATTCAATTTTGCTCTCTCAAACTTTATGGGAGTAGTTTGTGGTTGCTACGTGAAACGATTTCATAAAGTGTAATGTGCATTGCTGCAATCAATCTGTTCCTCCTAACAGTGCAAGCATGTCTAGAGAGGTACAAATGTTGCTTAAACTCGCAACTAAATAAATTCTTGCAACTAAGTCTTTTAATATATGTGACCTGGTCTACGGAAAGGGGGCTTAGGTGTCAAAAAATCAATTTTCACTTTTTAGTTGATTCGGATGGAAGATGAGATGCTTTTTCACGTGATAGAATCCAAAAAGTCATAACTTGTTTGAAAGTTCCCTAAAAATGAGAAAGATTTTTCGACATCTCTAAACAATTGTTCCGCGTACTCTCCATCATTTCCCGTGGTATCAGTATTTTATTTATTATTACAACAATCTTTTGACAGAAATTTTGTTACCAGCTCCTCCTCCTTTAGTTCAACAACAGACAGGTCAATCTTAACAAAAGTTTGTTCGGTATCATCTTCTGCCTGAGCTACACATACTTCGTCTACATCATAATCGCTCTCTTCATTATTTTCATCATCCTTTTCATGGAAATATTGTCCGTATACGGCACTGAACTCCTCCTCATCAACACTCAAAGTGTAAACACAATGGCTACGACAGACTGCAAACTACATCTGTCAAATATTAAAATACACACGTTCTTATGGGCAGTGTTATTTTGACAGCTGCACGACTACACGACTGCAGGCCGACAGTTGTCGTTCTCGCTAACTTCAATATCCTCCTATTTTTGCCAACGACAGTAGGACGACAGTAGAGTTGACAGTAGAATGGAAGATAGAAAGAGGAGGTAGAGTGGTGAGGCCACTAATATGTAAAATGTAGAATTACTCAAAGCTCTAACAAACCTGACGTTATTTTACAAAAAAACATAAAATAGCTCTATTATATCATTTGTAATAACAATTGATAATTTAAAACAAAAATATTTACCTATTTACTTATTTTTTGCATAAAAAATTTAACTTTGAACAAAATATTTAAATTTCATTGAAGTGAAAGGTATTAGTATGGCCACAACGAAATTGTGTACATACAAAATGGACAACTGCGTTGTTTTGTGTACATGCCGGCCATTGTGTTGTTGTTGCTTCTCAAAATGTACATGTAGTAAGATGAACAACGACGTTTTCAGTTCACTGTCGTGCCGCTGCAGTCTGTCTTAGCCATTGTGTTTACACTTTCATACAACACACTTCATTTCATGCGAAATGCGAAGACGATAATCAACAGAAACACTTACACAAATGTGATAACAGAACATCCGGAAAGACAGACGAATGAAAACAAGACAACAGCAGCTGCGCGGTATTAGAGTAAACGTCACTTCTTCAGTGTTACTTTTTTAAATGTTCCACACCAGCAACTTAAACGATGAACTATAATAATATTCCGACCAAACACAACACTTACTGGACGTCCTTGAAGCCTCTGGAAAGGAGAACAATTAATGAGATAACGAGAAACTGACGAAACGACTTGTTTATTTTTAACAGCTGTTTCCCAGAAAACTAGTTTTCGCACGTTAGCTCGCTTTTCGTAGACCAGGTCACATATGAGTACCATCCTTCTTAGTGAACTCGACTTACATATATAGTAAACAAGAAGAAGAAGAGTTGAAGTTACCTTCTTATCGGCAGGTACTATGAAACCAGATAATATTATATTGTAGATATACATATACGCGGGTCCATAGACAAAGGAACGCTGAAAATATTAAAACATCCGAACATAGTTTGGATCATAGGTTGCATTGCGTTTACTTTATAAATATTGACTTTAGATCATTATTCGACCCGCTAAAAAGTATTTTAAGTTATCCTTACTATATTTGTACATCTCGGTACTACAGACAATACTCCTCTTTGCATTTACTGTTTACCAATAGTATGTATTAGATTTCCAGGGCAATCCCCAATGCGGACAACATATTTTGAATTAACCGAATCCTACATGCGCTCTAGTTTCTTGACTTCTATCTCGACTTCCCCCAAACAAGTATTAAGTATTGTAATCTCGATCTTCCCGAAAGGGAAGTAGCTCTTTGCAGTAGTGAACCGATTATGCCTATATGCTTCCGGCTGCTGATATTAGGGAAATGTAAATTTTTCACAAAACTCATCGCTTTCACAGCGATTTCATTGTGGTCATCCGTAACTAGTTTTGTCACGAAGAGGCTTGGTGCAATTGGTAATGAAGTGAGGCACTCCAGTTTGCTCTCTTCTTATTGAACAGCTTTACCGGGATCATATCAGTCTGGCAAGCATTCGTGCAAAGGAGATGTCAACAGGTGCTTGGGAGATTGTCTATGTAAGCTATTCTTTATTCTTGGCGTAGTTCGCAATGCGCCGTAAATACGAATGTAAGCCACTGCTGTACACGTTCCAACGAGTTAGAATGTATACGTATAATCTTATATATGTAGATATATTTTCTTTAACTTTGGTTAAAGCGTAGGACGTTTAGATCATATGTATGTAACTCCAACCTAAGTTACTTGTTCGAGCTATCATTATTAACACATAATCAAAATAATCCCTTGGAATTAGTGTCGGTTTGTAACCACGTTGTCAAGCGATTAATATTTTACTTGTATGTTTTAAGCTGTAATGTTGCATGAACATATGTATGTACATTGTACAGAATTCATTCAGCTTAACAAAGGACAGATAAGTCCTAACGTGAATTCGGCACGTGAAGCTATAACTTCTATATAGGTGGGGTAATGGTATAGAGATTTATTACCAGCTCAACTATATAAATTCGTCCTAACTTTTGTCTATGCCGCGCAATGCAGACTGGAATGTATTTTCATATATGTATTTGTGCTAGTATCAGTTTTATATTGGCAGAGGCAAATACTCACTATAAACACATATTTTTATAAAATATAAGCTTATAAGCAAGTAATTCAATACTTATGTGCATTCATAAATGCTTATAAGAGAACATTATTACAGGTTAATTATCCAAAATTAATGGTACAGCTGCATCTGCCAAGCGAACCAGTGCACGAGCCCGAAACAAATGTGATAATATAATAAATATAATAATAAACAAAAGGCTTGTTAGGTCTATGATTTTATTCATCCTTAGCACAAATATGATCCCTTATTGGAAAACACGCTCTATCAATTTTATTAACTCACACATTCGGTATAAAGACAAAAGTAAGCTCGAAAATCTATCTCATATTGACTGATGTTTTCGATAAAAAGTTCGCATATTTGGTATCTGGTGGCTTGAATAGTTTTGGTCGGAATTGGACAATATTTAACCATAAGATGGCCTACTTTAAACGTGCCGGGATAAAACTTTGGATACTAAGGCTTGGTTGTATGCCGATTTCGCCCATTTTCGCAGGAATATCAAAATGCATCTTATTTGAAATTGGCACACTTGGCCCGAATATATATTATATCACTTAATGAGGGCAGTGCCACGACCATCGTCTAATTTTGACCCTGGCCCTCTTGAGTCGTCTTAGATGTTAAGTTTAATATCTCTGTCATATTTATTAATGGATTTATTGAACTTTTAATCGACTTTAACGAAAGATTTACAAGGTTAGTAGGCATTTCGAGAATTACTCCTGTCGGCCAGCTTATCAAACTCTTCGTACTCACGCATTTCGGCTTCTTTCTTTTTCTGTCTGCAAATGCGTCTCGCTTCCCTCTTCAACTCTCGGTATGTATCCCATCCCGCACCGTCACCGCTCCATACATTTCTTGGAAGAAAATAGAAGGAGTGGTCGTACAACAATGAAATGTTGCAGAAACACTTCCCTGGACTAAATTAAGAAATTTTGAAAAAATCTTGGTAAGCCGCCCACTGCCACACCCACCTCCCATATAACTACAATTGCCAAAATTTTTATTTTTGGACCTAGGAACTTGAAACTCGGGACACTTCTTAATTGAGTTCTCCTGATGAACGTTATTTATACCTTTACCTTGATAAAAATCCAATAGAATATGCCATGTTTTAATTGAATATGTAACAGGCGAAAAATTGTGTTCGTTTTTATTTGTAATATTATGCAAGCACCATATCTTTAACAATGGGATCTAGTTCTAAGAAAATTTTGTTCGAATGACGCCTTAAGCTACTTATGTATGTAAGAATCCGAAGTTATAAGAAGTCTGTTGTTAGTTTGTTAGTTGAGAAGATGTTACTAAAAAGGACGGTAATTGGCGGTTGTTTTTGTTTAATTGAAAGTACAGACTCGGAACTTTCATTTTTTTATAGTAAGAGGGCTAAGCAAGGTAAAGCACATAAAGTTTTTTTCCATCAAAAAATTAAAAATTGATATTTTTTAGTATAATTTTTGAAAATTTATAAAAATTAGCTTACTTTGCCAATTTCAATAAATTTTTTTTTATAAACAAGTAGGTGCTATATTTTCACTAAAAAATAAAAGAAAAGCCATAGCTATAAACTTACACACAAAAAAAAATCTTTATTTGGACAATAATTTTAATCTGATTTTATTGAATAACTTTCCGTCGACTTCTGTTAGTTTTTTTAACTATAAAATTTCACTTTTTATAAAAAACCTTGTTGAATTTTTCTTATCCAAATATTTCTTTACAAAACAAAATCATTAAAGTTTTGAAATTCGAAAGTGGAAAAATCCTATTTTTTCCGCCGAAATGCCACAGTGCGCCGTCTCACAGTTCCCTTATACCGAGTTGTTGACAAGTACTCTCAGACAGCAGGAGTGCAAGTCGAGTAGCAAATCGTTCGGCTGTCTGTTGTGATTGCAGCTTCTCCATGTCGAACCTTCCTTGTGTTTGTTGACGTGTGCTGCAGCAAAAAGCACGAGAGGCGTTTGCGAATCTTGGTTGCAACAAGATAGTGGTCCGAGTCGATGTTAGGCCCTCACAGCGTACGCACGTCTAGAACACTGGAGACGTCTATCACAACACGTCTATCACAACATGATCGATCTGGTTGGTAGTTTTTCGATCCGGAGACAGCCAGGTAGCTTGATGAATCTTCTTATGCTGGAATCTAGTACCACAGATAACCATATTTCGGGCCACGGCGAAGTCAATCAGCCTCAACCCATTTGGGGATGTTTCGTCGTGGAGGCTGGATTTACCGACCGTAGTGCCAAATATACCTTCTTTGCCCATCATGGCGTTAAAGTCGCCAAGCACGATTTTGACATCGTGGCTGGGGCAGCTCTCATAGGCGCGCTCCAAGATCACATCGTCCTTCTCTTCGGTCGGGGCGTGGACGCAAATCAACGATCTGTCCTTGTTCCGTCCATCGCATTTCTTGGACGGAGGTGATGTCAGCCTTTTGCACGGTGGGTGATATGGTGTAGTTTTGCAGATGCGAAACTCCAAATCATTGCAAGAGCTCGTGGAATAACGCGGTCTCTAAGTTGTGACCGAGAACGGGTGTGATGTCGATGAGTACTCCAAAACGCGTTATTCAGCCACTGAGTAAGACCTAGGAAACAACCGTAGCTGTCATGTTAGATATTGACCCGCCTGGCCTAGAGGTGAAGCAGCAATACTTGTTGCACTCCGCAATGGAAAGGGGCCAATTATGTCCATGAGTAAGTGGTCAAAGCGTTGCTGGGGCTTGCGTTGTCACAAACTACTGTTATGGCGAATGATTTTGCTCCGATGCCACTGAGCGCAATTTTAAGCAAACAATTTAATATCGCATTGAATTCCAAACAGAATGTTCAATCATTACCTTAGCAGTGGTGCGCATCCCTGGATGTGATAGGTAATGCTTGCAGAAACCTAGCTGTCACAAAAGGGCGGATACGGCCTGTCGATATGTCGTAAACAACTTTCACCGAGCTAGAAGGTAAAGCAAATCTTCTGAATTCTAAAGAATGGCTTAAACACAAATTTAATTCCTCGCCGTTAGCTTGGTCATACGCAAGCTCATCATAGTTGATTGAAACAGCGGTAAAGGCGTTGTATTCGCGAAATCAGGTCAGCTGTAACATTGTCTGCGTCGTCGCCTACGATATGAAGTCCAGCTCTCTGGCTTGTCTGTCAATTGCTGGTGAAAAGCAAAACGGGTGGGTTGTGGTCGGCATATACATGGCAAACACGGCCCTCTACCATGTAACGAAAGCGGCGCATTGCGAAGTAAAGAGCGGTAAACTCGCAGTCGTAGGTACTGTAGCGTGTTTCTGCGTATGAAAACATGCGTGAAAAAAAGTCTAGTGGTTGAAGAGCACCGTTAATAACTTGATTCAGAACAGCGAGGTGTTTCTTATGATCCTCAATAGATTTCGATGCGGTAAAAACATCATCCATGTATGCGAGTGTGAAGTAGAATCCGCGAAAACCTCGTTGCTTACACGCTGAAACGTTTCAGCTACGCTCTCAGGCCAAGTGGTTATGGCGGTTTTGCAAATGTCATCGCGGTGTATCGGCACCTGGGGAAGGTCTTTTCCATATCAGTTTTTGAAAATATAATTTTACCTGCTAAAACAGGCAGCGGATATCTGTCCGGCACGGTCCATCATTCAAAGCTCCGTAGGCTCCACATGACCTCAATAATCTATCCCCTTTTCATACTAAATGCAGCATTCTGGTCCATTTGCTATTGGAAGGGCAACAAATGCGGAGTTTTATTAAAAGCTCAAATTCGGCATGAGTAGTTGTTAGCGTGGTCGCGAGGAGGTATGCACAAATGCATTTGTTCAAGTGCCTAATTATATAGAACGAATGATTGAGGTAAATTCTTTGATTTTTTAAACTTTATATGGTTCGTAGAAATTGTCGAAGTTGTTAATTTCGTCAATGAGCACAGTGCCTTGAGTAGAGTTGTGCGACCTACGAGGCGAGTCGACCGAAAATAGCATGGTTAAAATGAAGCACCATAGAAATTCGTGGCGCAAATTAATATTGAGCTTGATAGTAACCTTCCTATAGCAAGAAACGGGTAAACCGTTTGCGGAAAACAGACTTGTTGAAGCTTGCCTATTGTGAGTGGTTTGCTGGCTCCGGCTGTGCGTAAGAACAAGGCTGACGACATTTGGTAGCTAAATTGCCAAACTTGGTATAATACCAGGAAAAGTTGGGTGCATTGCGATTTTCTCATCAATTACGCGATACGGACATGACACGCCTCCGGCCCCTATCGTTATCTAAAAAACTTGATTTTAAAAACGTTTTCACACATTTCCGCCTTGAAGTGTGGGATTGTCATAATTTCTAGCGAATTTGGTAGATCTCGCTGGAATGTGTCCTGAGATATGAGTTTTCACCTAAAGCTACCACGCCAATCGTCTTATTTTTACACCAGCTCCAATGAAACCTTTTGTACCAGTTCGGGAGTAAATTTTTATGTGTTTACCGCATTCATTCCCTAATGCAATTCGTTGACCTAAATTACGTGAAATATATCTTTTGTGAAGTTATCTCGTCGAACAAAATAGTTTTCTAGACAATCCCATGATTTTGATTGTTAATTTGTATGGCACTTATTTACATATATGCTATTGTGGTCCCGTTTCAACGGTTCCGACAAGTCCGAAAGAATCGAAAAGGACGTGTGAAAGTTTTCAGATTGATATCTCAAAAACTGAGTCTAGTTCTCGTAAATACAGGTAGATGGACTTACGGACATTACGCTGATAATTTACGCTGATAATTTAGAGCATTTTCGACGTTTACTTTTGGGTGTTAAAAACTTCGTATCTACAGACCGAGGAAATATCTGTAATTGTTTCGTTGGAGGTCAGAAAAATGGTTTGGGTTAACTGCATCATTCATATGGCAGATAAGCGACATAAATTACTCGGCGCAGTTTCGAAGAGAACACAAATAATTTATTACGTAAATTTTGAGAAAACGTTATTTATGTACATATTTTCTTATATGATACTTGTTATTGTTTGGCTTATCAATTGTTATGGCGAATATTCCCAATAAAATCAAAAATACGCCTATACTTTCTCTAAATTGAACAAGTTTTTCGAAAAGCATGACCATTCCATGGCCAGTAGCTTTTATAATGTTGCGTATTCGTCATGGCGGACCAATATCATCCAACTTTTAGCAGATATAATATTTTGTTGCATTGTATTCAAATAAAATTGTAACAAGATAGCAAAATGGACCACTTGGACAAAAGATGCTGGGTGCTGTGTTACCTTTATTTTATTCGAGTTGGAATTAATATATAGTTATATAGAATTTTTCAAGACCTGCCAGTTTTGAACTTAATTCCCTCAGCTACTGTGCCTATTTTATGTTGTGAAAACAGTGTGACTCTATGGAAAACTGTTCATTCTTTCCTGCGCCATTCACTGCATTAATGTTTGTGTGGAATTTGTATGAGGACGCAATCATATCGCATTTATTTATACATCATTCAATCAACCCAGATGGAATAGGATAAGGTTCAACTTCATTTGCATCGCACGGGTGACAGATGTGTCATTTATAAGGCTTCCTTCGTCCAACTGCTAATGTCTGAAATAGTTTTTGCTGTGAATAAGTGCCATATGAATGCAAAATTTTGTACCCATATATAACTTTTGCAAACGTCAATATTTAATAGCTGTATGTACACGCTTAAAATAACTGTTATATTTTATTACCGTTGTAGAAGAAAAATGAGGTGAAAATGATAAAAGCATATTCATAGGATATAATTGTATATCAGAAACTACATAGTACGTGTGTGGTGATTAATAAATGTATAAAAAATCAAGTAAGAAAGGGTTAAGTTCGGGTACAACCGAACATTTTATACTCTTCCAACTTGAAAGAATGAAATCCAGGGAAAAACCTTACGTTGTAAACCGTTAAACAAAGGATCGGAATCTAAGGAATTTTATACATACATACACCATATATAACTTATACACTGACCTACAGATATATTTGGCATAAGATTTGTTAGAAAAACCAAATTCATTAAACAAAATCAGACGGATGTTTGAAAATCCTGGTAATGGTTAAATGGGGGCTGGGTCAAGTTTTCGCCATTTCGCCAGGCGCAATGATATAATATTATGAGTAAAATACCTTCTGAAATTGTCATTGAGATAACTCAAATATTGGCTGATATCCAGCATAAAGTCACCAGGAATTTCGGAAATCTTTATATTAGGTATATTGGAGCTTAAGGAAGTATTGACCCGATTCCACCCATTTTGGATACACAGAATAACTAATGCTGGAAAAGGATCCTGTCTGAATTTCTATTGATTATTTCACACATTAACCAATATTTTCGAACAAAAGTCAACTATAGGTACTGGGGTCCACATATTCGGTACCTATGGTCTTGAACAGTTTTGGTTGGATTTGAAAAATCATAAGGTGGCATACACTAAAGACATTATTCGTGCAAAGTTTAATCCCATTACAATAATCGCTTCTTGATTTGTGTACTGGAAATGAAATTTAAAATTGTGCTATATGGAGAGTCAGCGGGGTTATCCTCCGATTTCATCCGTTTTCACACTGTCATACATATATAATAAACTTGTTAGAGGGCGGGGTCACGACCACTTTTTCAAAAAATATTTTTCGACAAGTGCCCCTTGCTACTGCGATCCTATATACCAAATTACAGTTTTATATCGTAAATTAGTTCTTAGTTATGGCACTTTATGTGTTTTCCATTACGTCCATCTACGAACTCGAATTTTTTTTCCACCAAGAAACCCACATAACAACTTTCATCGAGATATCTGAATTTTTACTCAAGTTACAGCTTGCAAGGAGGGACAGACAGACAGTCAACCGGATTTCTAATTTTCTCGTCATCCTGATCATTTATATATACATTATATATCTCTATACATATCTATCTCGCTTAGTTTTAGGTGATACGTACAACCGTTAGGTGAACAAAATATAATACTCTGTAGCAACTGGTTGCGAGAGCATAATAAATAAACTGAAATGTATGCGTTAACCTAGCAGTCTGGAAAGAGTGCTTCCAAAAGTCATCACATATCCTCATCCTAATAATTTTGGTTATTTCATAATATTTACTTGTACACAAGACACTCTAAGAACTCAACCAGACTCAATATGTAAGTCAATCTAAAAGGGTTCAATATGGCGTAGTTCAAAAGTTCATATATCAAAGATATCGCAAATAAAGCGTACGATTGATACCGGCAAGCTAAAAAATTTGTGGCGCTTTGGCATTCCTCGAGCTGAGATGAGGTTACAATGTATTGCCTCTTTACATTAATAATAGGTCTTTGCTGTCTGCTTTTTACGTATACTAAATTACCACCCCATCTGTTATCCAATACCTTTTCTTTCAGCATCTGACTGGCATTTGCCATGCATAAGCATTCCTTGGACAGCATTTGTATAACGTCATTAGTTTCTAGTTACAGAGTATATAAAAACTAGCATAAATATACGTGAAATGTAATATGTTTGTTCGCATCCCGTCAGTAGTATCCTCGTCATGCAGTTAATAAATGGTGTCTCTTATTTCTTTTGTACATGCTCTCTTGTGTGGAGCTATACTTTCATGAAACGGGTCATCCAAGTAGATGTACTTTTTTCAATAGCCTTTTTTGATTGATCTCGCGTTAGTCGTGTCAAGCTGCCATGTTATTTTTGTTCCGTCTATTTTGGCATTTCATAATGGAAAGACTTACCCCTGAACAACGGTCAACTTCACTACGAAAATTTAAATTCTGGAAAAAATGTGTTTCGCGCGCTTCGCTCAATTTATGGTCAACATAATCGGCCTACCATTACCCATCTGGAGGCCCAGCATTCATTATTGGATAATATTCGACCGAATAGACCACGTCCAGCACTCAGTGAAGAACATATAGCAGCCATAGCTGAGAGCGAATACGAATACCGTGGAGAGTCGATTCGGCGCCGTTCGCAGCAACTCGGACTGATGTATGGAACAACTTGGCGCAACCTTAAGAGAATCAAAAGCTGCCATTTCATCCAGGAAAATCAGCGGTTTAGTGTGGTTTGTGGTCCGGCGGAATCATCGGTCGGTATCACGCTATGATAATCGACGATTTTTTACCTAAAATTCAAGTTCTTGATTCGGCGACATTTGGTTTGAAGATGACAGCGCCACTTCCCACACATCTCCTCAATCAAAAGATTTATTGAGAGAACACTTCGGTGAGCAGATAGATTCACGTTTTGGACCGATACCGTTAAGCAAGCAATAGCTAGATAAAATTGCGAACACGCACACTCCGGTCTTCTGAAAGGAATTTGGCGCAGAGTATCACGGAAAGGAGCCCGTACGAAAAATTATTGTACATATGAGCAATACAATGAATTTTATATTTTCGCAAAAGTTCTTGTTGAGGTTAGCTTTGGTGGTTTCAACGAATTGCACCCTTTAGACGTTGACTGTTTCGCGCATTGAGGGCAAGGTGAAACGAGATTTATGGTATTAGATCAATGTTCAGGGTAGAAATATTTTCTAAACAAAAGATCTCGTTAACACTCCATCGGTGGACGTTTAGGTTAGAGGATTCGAAGAATTATGGTATATGGACTATCAAACGATTTGAACAATTATTCAATGGGGCCGGCCCGAGACAATATACCGCCCTCGGCAAATACCAAATTATTATTTATTACGGTTTTCAACTCCACTGAGTTGAATTAAAGTTCAAGCAACTTAACTTCGGTATGAAATGTTCGGTTACACCATTATTTGTTTGGTATTACGATTTTCAACCATTTTCAGTCGTAGTTTGATTGTGTTTGTCTACCTTAAAAATGAAGATTGGAGAGATAATTAAACAGCCGAAAATTTTTAAACAAAAAAGAGAAGTAAATTTAGTTATTTCTCTTACGAAAATATGAATAATTGTTAAAAATGAACATTAGTTTTTATTTATATTATGATGACAAAAATGTTTAGGCCAAAATTGATGTGCTGCGCCTAAGAAAAAACGAGTCTGTGAAATTCGTTTGAACTTCCAACCATCAAGTAAGCCAAAGTTGTACTGACAGTTAAATGGTTGTTAAGTAAAGTTTATTGCAATTCATAAGTTGCGCTAATTTGCACTCATTTTGCGACGGTGAAGTTCGATGTTATTTCTTGCTAATTTTGGGTTGCTAAACCGAAAATGATGTTAAATATTTTTGTCTTGTAGTCAATCGATGTAGCGGTCACACTACCAACATGTACTACTAAAATGAGAACAATAGCTGCAAGTGATGGAAAATTTTCCAACTCAAATTCGTAATCAGGACCTTAAGTACCACAAAACCCTCTTAGCACGTTAGTTGCACCCTACAACATACACCCTACAACAACAACTACTAGGTGCCCCTATTAAAAAAAACTTGTTGTTTATAAATTATAAATATGAAACTATGACTTGTATGTATTATATGTGTGGGCAAGATCAATTATGTAGACAAGATTAATTATATTTAACAAATTAATAATGTGGTTTATTAAACAAAACTATTGATTTCAAGAATACAAAGGAAAAACGATTTATATTAAAATTAATTCAGCTTTATCTTGCCGCACGTCGTACACTTCTTACTCGTCTTCCTGATCTTCTTCTTTTTCTGCCTTTTCTGTGCGGCCATATCGTTTCATTCCCACATATACGAATAAAGTAAGCAAAGTAATTTTGTATTTTATGTAAAATGAGTAAAGATAATTTGCCAAAATGTCGCCCTAAAACTCTTGCGCCATAGGAAATCGCCTAACCTGCCTATATGGACGACCGGCCCTGTTGTACATAATGTCTAAATTTTTTTGGTGAAAGTTTCAAATTCTCGACTGAATTCATTCAAGCCATTCCGCTTATGCTTATAAACCTTAAATATGTTGATCTATTGCAGCATAGTATTAAAATTTAAGCAGAACCAACGCAAGCCATGACCGTCATGAATAGAATAACAATAATCTTCGCAATAAGCACAATGCAAATAAGGAAGTGAAGAAAATAATCGACTTATGTAAATATGAATTGTCAATTAGAAATGTATGGACAATGTTGACCTATATGTGTTGCAGCACACATACACCTATAGGTCGCCATTGTATTTTGGCGATTTACTAGAACCATTTTTCAGCTGTGAAATAACGAATGAACAAAGAAAGTATCTGCATATGAACGACGGTAGGTGGCTACAAACTATTTTGCAGCACTAAAATTTTACTGCATCCAATCTTCACTAACGGCTTCAGCAATGGCTATGAATTTTATATTCGTTAGCAAATTTATTGCTTGCTCATGGCATATAAATTGTCTCTGGAGGTTAACTTTCATGCTTCACAAATTTATGTGCACATTTCGGTGTTAATGCGAGGAGACAGCCAGAACGCTTAAGCTGAACTACCCAAAAGTGAAATGAAGTAGAAAAGGAAAAGGCACAACCATCATAATCCAGTCCGAAACAACTATTTGAGTCTCAGGCGATAGTTCGGAACACAAATAAAATTCTATGCTTCAGCTCGGTTGTCGAATATCTCTTCTGACCGTTACACTTTATTTCATTTATTTTTACTTTTCACCATCACCATTAATTTTGTCTATCTTTTTTGTCCACGCTCATGCTCATATATGCTCGTATTTTCCGTTAGACGCACAAATACTCGTACATCGAATTAGGACAGTGAGTCCACCGGGAATTGCGCACGCCACGGAAAAGCCATAAGCCAACACCACCATGGCTCAGTTGATGGAATCCCTAGCAAACCAAATCAATTTATTTATTTTTGAGCAGTGAAGTACAGCAAATGCGGCTTGAAATGGTTGAGCATCAGTGGTGCCGCACAGCTGGTGGATTTAAAATCATTTTTATGCTCATCAATTTTGTATTGAAATAAATAAGTGCGCAATTGAATCTACGAGTACTTGTATTTGTCAATTTTCAATATAGAAATTTGCGTAAAAATGCTTTTATTTGGAATATTTGCTGAATTTCACTATTTACGATTTTAGACTCCTCCCGCAATATGCTCCATAAAGACCATGGTTCATAGATATATGACGGTTACCGGAATAATGCGTTGAATTGATTAATTCTATATAACTCTTTGAATAAATAGAATACTGAAGAGTTTAAGCTTACTCAACCAAAATCTTTAAAAGTATGTCACGTTAAGACCTCATGGCTGGAATTACAAAAAATACAAAAAAATTTCATCTTCACAGATTTGGTCATAACATTCTCATAATTTATGGTTTGTACAAAAGTAACAAAGTCGATTTAAAAAAATTTATTGAACCAATCGTTATATTCTTTCAAAATAAGCTCCTTCTGCTTCGATGCAGCGCTACCAGCGCGATTTCCAAGCATTGAAGGCGTCACGGAAAGCATTCTCCGGAATAGCCTTGAGAGCCGAGGTGCATGGTGCTTGCATCGCCTCTGTGGTCTCAAAAGCTTGCCTTTCATCGGCCTTTTGAGGCAAGGAGGGCTACACCGGGACTGTTGGGCGGTTGCGGAAGCGTTGGGATGCCGGCCTTGGTTAGGTAGCTGTTCACAAGAAAGGCGGTGTGTGCCGGGGCGTTGTCGTGGTGCAACTTCCACGCGATGTGTTGTCGGAAACGATTGACCCTTCGTTTGAGTCTCTTGAGGACTTTCGTAAATTTAACATATGAGCAATTAAACGCATAATTTTTCGAGTTCAAAATTACATGGTATTACATATCCATACATAACTAGGTTTCAAAAGTAAAATTCTTTATAAAAAATTGTAGTTCGTGTATTTCAGACTTTTGCACGAAACAGTACAATATTAATTGGCAAACTTAAAAATTCCTTACTTAGTTCATACATATGCATCGCTTGAGCTATGCTAAAATCAATCAAAACTACGAACCTGAGCCGGCTGTTAAATCGATTAGTTAGTTGGACACCATATGTACTATATAATATTTCATAAAAGTCTAAATTTCCAAAAAATAATGATAATTTTCTGCTAACACAAATTTTACATAAATTACTCACTCACATTTCCGCGCCTATGATTTATGGGGTAGAATATTATGAAATGCTAAAATAGCTAAATATAGCAATGAAATTTCCGTGATAATTTATGCAATAACATAAATTTGAATTCATCGAAACGCTGATGTCTCAATGTCACAATGAAAAAAAGAAGGTCGTGAAAAAGGTGATATGTGGAATTTTCAATTGAATATTCAAGCTAACTGGAGGTTAACATTACTTTAAATTTTAATTTGTATATATAATCGAAAAAGACTTCAATAACCTTACAGTCATTAAACAAACAACATTTAATCACTGTGTTGAAATGTGAAATTTTGTACCGAAGTGATGATTTGCGAAAAGCGTTAATTTTTTGTTCCAAAAAACATTTTCAAACCTTTTGAAAGCTATGAGAAAGATCCAAAAGTTTGGAAAATGAGTGCCACATGAATTGATTAAAAGACAAATGGAAAAAAACACTTGTGAAATTTTGCTTCAAAGTAAATCGAATAGTAACTGACGATGAAAAATAGATTTATTTTTAGAACCCTAAATGGAAAAAATCATGGGTTAATCAGGGACAACTATCAGCATCGATTGCTCAGAAGGGTGTGGTATACCATGTGTGGTATTGGTCGAAAAACAACCAGAATGGGTCGGAGGACACGGCGAAGTAATTTTGTTTTACGGTACTTTTGTTACACGACAATGCACCAGCACACAAGGTCACATCGGTTTAGGATACAATCAAAGTACTTGGCTGGGAACTGCTACATCACGTATTTACTAGGCTCGGCCCCTTCCGATTACCATTGATATTGGCCCTTTTCATCATTGCCAAAAGTCGATAATTGGGTGTCTGATAGGTTTTCTTGAGAGGACGAGCATATCTATTGGCATGATATCCATAAATTACCAGAAAGGTGGATAAAATGTGTAAATAGCTATGGTCAATACTTGGAATAAATTTACTCTTCTTTTTATACTCTCACAACAAAGTTGCTACGGAAAGTATTATAGTTTTGTTCACATAACGGTTGTTTGTAAGTCCTAAAACTAAAAGAGTCAGATATAGGGTTATATATACCAAAGTGATCAGGGTGACGAATAGAGTGGAAATCCAGATGTCTGTCTGTCCGTCCGTCCGTCTGTCCGTCCGTCTGTTAGTCCGTCCGTCCGTGCAAGCTGTAACTTGAGTAAAAATTGAGATATCATGATGAAACTTAGTACACGTATTTCCTGGCTCCATAAGAAGCTCGATGATGGGCAAAATCGGCCCACCGCCACGCCCACAAAATGGCGAAAACCGAAAACCTATAAAATTTCATAACTAAGCCATAAATAAAGATATTTAAGTGAAATTTGGCACAAAGGATCCCATTAGGGAGGGGCATATTTGGACGTAATTTTTTTGGAAAAGTGTGCGTGGCCCCGCCCCCTATTAAGTTTTTTGTACATATTTCGGAAACTACTATAGCTATGTCAACCAAACTCTACGGAGTCGTTTTCTTCAGGCATTTCCATATACAGCTCAAAAATGGAAGAAATCGGATAATAACCACGCCCACCTCCCATACAAAGGTTATGTTGAAAAATCACTAAAAGTGCGTTAACCGACTAACAAAAAACGTCAGAAACACTAAATTTTACGGAAGAAATGGCAGAAGGAAGCTGCACCCAGGCTTTTTTTTTAATTGAAAATGTGGGTGGCGTCGCCCACTGATGGACAAAAACCATATCTCAGGAACTACTAGACCGATTTCAATGAAATTCGGTATATAATATTTTCTAAACACTCTGATAACATGTACGAAATATGGGTGAAATCGGTTCAGAACCACTCCTTCTTCCAATATAACGCTATTTTGAATTCCATCTGATGCCTTCTCTGTGTAATACATACATTAGGAACCAATGATGATAGCATAATAAAACTTTACACAAATACGGTATTTGAAAAATATGTAAATGACGTATAATGAAATCTCGATTATCACTTTATCATGCGAGAGTATAAAATGTTCGGTGACACCCGAACTTAGCTCTTCCTTACTTGTTATTTATATATTTTACTTCAAGTAAAATAGCAGTGCCTATCACTTATTACCCCCCACCCGAGGTAAGGAATAAGTGACGAAGCGCTGCAATAAATTTTACTGAAGCGACAATAAAACTCAACAATTGAGTTTAATAAAGCCTTACACTGAGAATAGAGAACAGGATACGTAACCCGTAATAGCAAAAGACTATACGCAAAAATCTTTTAATTGCGATTCAAAGGGATACTCAACTGCTGTGAGTCGAGGCAGAGCAAGGTCAACTAGGCGACCAATCAATAACCTCCAACGATCCCTTTGAAGAATAAAAGCGCAATATTATAATAAAAAAAGGAGCTGTCAACATGGGAATCAACAGAGGAAAGATCCTTGAGAGCCAAGCGGAGAAAGTCCTGCAAACATACAATAATATAGCGGGCAAATCAATAAGAAAATCGAAAGTTAAAGAGTTAAATAAATATGTTATTAAAATACAAAAAGATTTTGACGCTAACCACGAAAAATTAATGGCGGATGGCATAGGTGAAGAGGACTATTTTAAGTCGAATCCTTATGACAACATAACAGAGCAAATGGAAGAAATGATTCAACAATTCAACCAAGCTCTTAAAGATGAAGTTGAATTTGCATTGTCAGAAGGAAAACATAAACCTCAATCTGGCACACAAGAACAACCGCAAACTACGTCAGATAGGAAATTTGCTATTTTTAGAAGAACAATTGAGAACCTTCGAAAGCAAATGGCTGACTTGAGTTTCGAAGTGGTTGTCAACTCTGATCAAATTACATATTTGGAAACGCTGTTTAATAACATAGAAAAAATGTACAGCAGCGATCTTTCAAAACATTTTAATTTGGAAATTAAGGAAGCTTACGACGAAATAGTAGCACAATATTTCATCTAAAAAATGGCTTAAAAATTGAAGAGCCAAAAATAGCATTTCGTCATAATTTGGAATTGGAAAAACTGAAAATTCCAAACTTCTATGGGGAAATAAAAGAATGAGCTAATTTTTTCAACGTGTTCCAAGACATGGTACACAACAACGAACAAATATCTGGTTCTGAAAAAATGCTTCATTTACGCCTTTGCTGGAAAGGTGAAGCTGCTCGTCTGATTCTACATTTACAGATATCAGCCGATAATAACAAAGCAGCGTGGAGTATACTTAAAGAAAGGTACGACAACAAACGGATTTTGTTCACGACGCAGGGGGCAGAATAATGGATCAGCCAGTCATTAATAGTGACAACGCCGAAAGTGTAAGGCTGCTGCTAGACACTTCAAACAAATGCCTCAATGCAATAAAGTCATTGGGCGTTAAAACAGAAGAGGCTGATCCCTTTATAGCTCGAGTCATTGTACGGAACCTAGACAAGGAAGGGCTCAGATCATATGAGCAGTTTGTAAGAAAGACCAGGGATATTCAGAAATTATCTGACATTCACGGATTCCTGGACTAAAAGCAGTAGAAGATTAACAACAATTGTACAAAAACCGCAAGCTGCAAACATACAAAGAAAACCAAATGTCTTTCAATGCAAGGCAGCAAAGTATAAAATGTACCTATTGCAAGATATTGGGTCATATAATTACTGAGTGCCGAAAATTTAAGAATATATCTTTAGAAGAAAGACGTAAATATGCAAAAGATAAAGAAATTTGCTACAGATGCCTCATCCATAATCGGTTCGAAAATTGTGATACTAATTTAAAATGCAAAATTTGCAATAAAAATCATAACGAACTTCTACATATGTGTCTCAATGTCTACAAAATCAACATCAACAAAAGTAATTCTGGCCACACCTCAGATAAAAGCAAAAGTGGCGTACGGCGAATATATGATATATGCTATATGATATGCTATATATATTTCTGGCCTAATAATGAAAATAGGAATATTTATCAACGAAAATGGTTTTATTGTTTTTCAAAATATTCTCCATCAAGATTTATACACTTTTGCATGCGCTCAAACCAATTTTCGAACACTTTTTCCACTCGGATTGAGACACCTCTAAAACATGGTTTTTGAATGCTTCAACAGCATCGTCTGGCGACGAAAATCGTTGACCACGCATTATTTTCTTGATGTGTGGGAATAAAAAGAAGTCATTGGGTGCCAAGTCAGGGCTGTACGGCGGATAACCCATCAATTCGACGTTTTGGCCGGTCAAAAAGGCACTGGTTTGAACCGATGTGTGAGAGCTCGCATTGTCATGGTGCACAATGTTTCGTCTTCTCTTGCTCGTTTTTCGAATTTCTCCGAAGACTTCAGGCAAACAAATGGCGGTGTACCATTCAGAATTGACCGTCCTACGTTGCTCAAGCGGAACAGTCGCCACATGAGCAGTTTTGCCGAAGAAACAGGCCACACGGTCGATTGCTGTTTTGTTTCGGGCTCATACGCATAGATCCATGATTCGTCACCTGTGACGATCTTATTAACGTCTTTTGAAGCACCGCGATCGTATTTTTTCAGCATTTCTTTACACCAATCCACACGAGCCTTCTTTCGAGCGATTGTCAAATTGTGCGGGATCCAACGAGAACAAACCTTTTTTACGGCCAGGTGTTCATGCAATATCGAATGTATGCTGGTGGGAGAAATGCGTAGGCATGCCTCTATCTAAGGTATGTTACATGACAGTCTTGCATTATCAGTTCACGTACGGCATCGATGTTTTCTGGCGCAACGGCTGTTTTTGGACGACCTTCAGGGAATTCGTCTTTGAGCGAGCGTCGGCCACGATTGAAATCGTTGTACCAGTTTTTCACAGTGCTATAGGATGGTGCTTCATAGCCATACAAAGATTTTAGTTCATCGATGCACTCTTGTCGTGATAATCCACGTCGAAAGTTGTGAAAAATGATCGCACGAAAATGTTCACGAGTTAATTCCATTTTTTGGCCGAGATGAATTTTTTAATTCCCTGTAAATAAAACAATTCACGATTATATGAAGAAACGTTTTGAGTGATGTTATGCTAAAAAATGTCAAACTTTCCAATCGAAATGTCAGATTGCACCTGGAAACACTTAGTGTTGCCTAGGCCAGAAATATATATAGCAGCCTCCGTATATTGTTAAGAGCTCTAATTGACCAAGGGTCTCAAATAACATCAATATCTGAGGAAGCAGTGCAGATATTAGGTGTACCAAGGACAAAAACCCAAACAAAACTCCATGGGCTAGGAGGTATTGTGGTTGGCGAATCAAAATTCAAGGTTCGGGTACAAATAAAACCAAGATTCCTAAGCCAACATGTGGAAAAAGTAGATGCAGTAGTTTTATCATCACTGACCAATGCTCAACCAGATCAATCATTTGAATACGATATGAAACAATGGAAAAATTATACACTTGCTGACCCATTGTTTAATAAAGCAGATAGAATAGATATAGCAATTGGTGGAGACATTTTTAGCCGAACCATTGAAGACGGTGCCAAAAAAAAGGAACGGAGTCCTTGGACAAGCAGCAAAATTCGGTTTGATTTTATCTGGAATCATCAAACAAAAAAAATTCAGTAAGATAACATCCACGACTACCAACCTGGAGCGATTTTAGGAACTGGAGGAAATACCAGATGAACACAATATCGAAGAAGGTGATGCATGTTTAAAGCAGTTTGACGAAACCGTCAAACGAGATGATAATGTGCGATTTATTGAAGAAATTCCTTTCAAAGAAGATAATGATTTGGGTGATTCTCGCATACAAGCTGTGGCGCGGGTCGTTTCTTTGGAAAATAAATTTCAAAAAAGCAATAAACTAAAAGATGAAAATGGATATGAAACGCAGACAATACTGGATAATCGAAGATAAGAACGCACTAAAAAGTTGTATACGAAATTGTTGTAAGTGTATACGATACAAACAAGTCTCTGCAAAACAAATAATGGGCGAGCTACCAGAATTCAGAGTATCAATGTCGAGTCCGTTTACTTATACTGGAGTTGACTACGCTGGACCATTCCAAATGAGATGCTCGAAAGAACGTGGTCGAAAGTCCTTCAAAGGGTACGTAGCAGTTTTTATATGCCTCTCAACTAAAGCTGTTCATCTTGAGGCAGTCAGTGAGTTATTATCAGACGCGTTTTTGGCAGCACTAAGAAGATTTTTCGGCAGAAGAGGAAGGTGTCTTCGTATCTACTCGGACAATGTATCCAATTTTGTTGGAGCAAATAAGTGTATTGATAAAGAGTTTAAAGCAGCAATAAAGCAAAACTCAGATGTAGTACCAATTTTGGCCAACGAAGAAATTACTTGGCATTTTATTCCCCTGACAGGCCTACATTTCGGAGACATGTGGGAGGCAGGTGTAAAAGGAATGAAATACCATTTAAAAAGAGCCATCGCAGATACGCTAATTTTGTTTTGAAGAAATGTCTACAGTATTAGCTCAAAAAGAGGCATCTTTAAACTCGCGTCCACTATATTCAATAAACGACGATAATGGAATAGATGCGTTAACACCGGGCCATTTTCTATTTGGAAGACCAATAAAGTCAATTCGATCTCTCGAACCAGATGTCAACTACTCTACATTAAACAAATGGAAGTTAGCACAAAAAATTCAAAGAGATTTTTGGAATCGTTGGAAAAATGAATATCTTCATACACTTCAGCAAAGAAATAAATGGAAACTCCGGCAGACAATATTAAGGTGGGCGATGTGGTAATACTAAAAGACGAAAACACGAAAACACACAACCAGCCAAGTGACCTCTTGCTAAAATTATAGAAACTCATCCGGGAAATGATGGTCGCGTTCGTGTGGTAACGTTGAAGCTGCAAAGTAGCATATTGAAAAGACCAATTCAGAAGTTGTGTCCTTTGGTAAGCAGAAGAAGACCGCAAGGATCAGGTAAAGGAAACTTACTTAGCTGCAAATAGTCGAAAGAAAACTCAGTTCGAAGAAGCATGTAATGTCATATCATTATCTCTTGGTAGGCGCCTTGAAGCAATAACGCATCAAAAAAGTATTGAGGTATTTTCGCTAGTTGGCGCTGAAAGCGCGTACTTCTAGTTTTATTCGTCTCATCGGGTCATGCTATACCTTTTTGGAAAGTTAATTTCACGCGCTAACACGTGTTTGATTTATTGTCGTTTCTTTGAAGTCGTTCCTGAGTTATAGCGTCGCAAACATGGAGCAAAATAGAGAGAAAATACGGCATATTTTACGGTACTACTACGATAAAGGCAAAAATGCATCTCAAGCCGCCAATAAAATTTGTGCAGTATATGAACCCGATACAGTTTCCATTTCCACCGCACAACGATGGTTTCAATGTTTTCGTTCTGGTGTAGAGGTGGTCGAAGATGCGCCACGCCCCGGAAGGCCTGTCGTCGAAAATTGCGATAAAATCTCTGAATCGGTCGAAAGAGACCGGCATAGTAGCAGCCGTAGCATCGGTCAAGAGCTGGGTATGAGTCATCAAAAATTCATTTCAATTTCATTAAAAAAACAAAATCAATAAAAATACCGCAAGACTTTTTTGACAACCCATAATATAACAAGAGACAAAAAAGAGCACCTTTGGAAGGGGTTGGTTCCATTTACAATATGCTATTTGGGTTGATGGATGCCGATGACCAAGACCAAATTGAATCTAATCTTAAAACTCTACTCAACAACCAAAGACATTTCAAAAAAAGGATTCAAGGCGCAAATTTCTGTAATCAATTCGACAGCAAATATTATCAACAAGAATATATATGAAGTAAATGAGCAATTTACAAAACTTCAAACTCAAATTAATAAGTATCACTCTGAGATAATAAAAGATATTAATCGAGATAAAATGGCTATACAATTTCAAATGCTGGTAACACAAATTAACATTCTTATGAGCGAATGTGAAAACACACAAAGATCCATAACTGAATTACTAATCGATTTGAATCATGGAAGAGTTAATCCAGCTCTTTTAACTCCCTTACAACTGAGTGAAGAATTGATGTTCTTTAAAGAAAAATTACCTGCAAAACTTCAAATTCCTGGACACCAAAGCGACAGTCAATTACGTGATGTTTACAACCTCATGGAGGAGAGGTATTATTATTGACCAAAAATTAATAATTAAAGGAGAGATACCATTGATGCAGAGTGAGTCATCGGAAGTTTTCAAATTGAAAGCCATTCTTCCGAATATAAAGGACGTGTCGTAAAAGCGAAGTTAAGAAATGAATTTTTAATTTTTAACATTGGGCTTAATTCATATTTTTTTATATCCCAAGCTCAGCTGAATAGGTGTATAAGAAGCCTAAACAAACACCTTATCTGTAAAGGAAAACACCATGGCAGCCTGCATTAGACCAAACTTGCAAGCTTTCAGCACTATTCAACACTAGCCATGCATACTGTCAGTATGAAGAGACAAAGAAGACACCGTTCTGGGCGGAGCTTAATCCAGACAACACGTGGATTTTCGAAGTATTCAGAGGATCTACATTGCATGTCGACTGCCTAGGTGGTAAAAGAGAAATAATAGAAATCCCAGCACAAGGTGTTCTTTCCATTGACACATAATAACTTAATATTCTAATCCATTGCTTTTAGAAAACTCGCTTTCCATTGCAAAATACATTTTGTCTTGTTCGATTGGTTTTGGTTGTCAGAATCTCTTGCTAAGGCTCACTGTCGCCGGCTATGTAAGGATTTCTTTGCAGTTTTTGTGATTAATCCTGCCAGCTTCATATTAACTTTATGTTTCGAGTATATGCGTCTCTTTTGTTGTGCGTTCTTTCTGCCTTCTCACTTCTTTATCTGCTACAGAAGAATATTTGCATGTATACGTATCTTTCCTTTTCCACAGAGTTAAAAGCATATTAACGTCAACAGCTTGACATTGAATACTGGTGACACAAGTGTTTTCCTCTTTTTCCCACAAGTACCTCCTCGCCACTTTGCTGACTGTCAAAGTTCAAGGACTGCCAAGTTACGCATACTAAATTTGATTCTAAGGCAGATATTGGTGAGAAATTGACTTGATGGGATAGAACGATTACATGGATGAGTTTTCTGCATTTCTTTTGAAAAGTACAAACAGAAGAAAGTATCTCTAAAATGTAAATAAGATCTCCTTTTTAATTACTAATAACGCAACACCCATTACAAAATAATTTGATTTTACATTCAGTCATTCTGGATCTAAGGAAAATACATAAAGATATGACAATATATAAATTAGGATGAATATTTTATTAAGATTCCTTACTACCGCTTGTTTTTAGGTCATTAATTGTGCGATACCTAATATTTGTGAAGCATGTGTAAGACCTAACGGATGTTTGTAATACATAAACTATATACAGACAAGCCAAATTTAAATTATAAAACTCAAATTTGGCTTGGAGAACCATAGGTTAGGTAAAGACACGAATAATCCCACATGAACTGCTAGAAACGCTTGTACGTTGTATTGCCCATACCCCTAGGTATAGATCAGAAAGACCATCACATATCGAAAAAATGTCTGAAGCCAGTCAATTCGCCGGATTCATAAAAATTATGTTTACCCAGATGCTTCAGCCTTACCTTGGTGAAAACTAGACTGTAGAGAAAAAAGTTTCTCGATGTTTCTATCTTATCTTCCTCATTACAATTTTTAGAAGTTGTCTACTTCAGAATCTTTATCATCACCGCTTGAATGCTTTCTGAGTGAGACAGTATCCAGTTAGGACACCTACAGTTGCGGCGATGTGAGCCTTGATATAAAGTTCAATGGACCTTTTACCTTCCCATCTGGGCTTTCACAACTCCAGAAGTGCTGATTGTTGATCACCGCCGACAACGTTACTGAGTTTGCTCGAATCCCATAGATTCTGCTCGTTTCCATCCCGATAGAGCTTGACATCGGCTTTACAATTTCCGACGATTCCAATGTGAAGAGGTTTAATATGGAAGAATAGCAGCTCTGCTATCTGAGTGAATGCATACCTCCCTAAAAGAAGGCGCACCTCAAAGAAGTACATCTGCTGATGTCTGCTTGGTTGTCGCTTCTGCTTGAAAGACATTAAAGAGAACTCTCGACAGTGTGCCCTCTCCAACTCTTCGCTTGAGCTTCGATCCATCCTGAAAAAGTTCACTGCACCTTTGATCCAGCGACTTTGCCCTACTCAAATACATTTCGGAGGAATGTGCGTGGAGAAGGTACCGCTAGGTGCAAGAGAGAGAGACAGGAATGTCTCCTTTTGGGACCACTAATGAGTCACGTTCTAGCTGTTTAGTGACTGTGACTTTACAAAACACCCTCCACCAGGAAAATACAACTTCTTTATAACAATATAAAAAAAACTAATGTGTTCTTGATCGTCTCTTGGCAGTAAAGGAGAAAGTGCGTAGATTATTGCACATCGCCTTCTTCCATACAATTTTGTCAAATAGAAACTGAAGTAACAGTTATCCGTATCGCGGGTGAGCCTCTTAGGCAGTGTTCAGTCGGAACATTTACAATTGCGGCTATAATGCAAGGGCATGTATTTCAAAACGCCTCTAACGGTTCACTCTGGGCAAGAGGGATCTGACAGCTTTTGATTGTTGGACAGGACTTGCCAAGCTCATGGTATGTTCATCGCTCCAGCGCTCGGATGAAATTCGTGCAAGAGAGCGTACGCTTAACTGTCTGACAGGCTCATCGGCTTTACAGTTTCCCGGGGTTCTGCTGTGACAAATGTAATATTCATAATGCGGAAGAAGTTGGATGCTATTGGTCCTGCACTTCTTGACCCAAGGTGAAGGTGAAGAAAAATTAATTTTTTTTTTGCTTTTCCATTAACGCATACCAAATGTAATTAGATCGCACTAAGGGCAATGTGCGCTCGACCATAAGCTTCATCAGCATTTATAACATTCTTCTACATTATTACCTAAATATGTATGCCAATTATAATTTGTGTGCGAATATTTGTGTATAATGTTAATTCTCTATGGTTAAGTATATTTAATGAACTGAGGGTAGATGCTAATTATATAATGTCCACATTAATTAGGAACGACAACTGACTAGACATAATTTATGCTTGGAGAAGACTAAATAAACTAACGAAATCTAATTAACCAAGAAAATGTTATGCAAACACATCAAAAAATTAGCTACGGGAAAGTCATATAGTATATCTACTACATTTTTATCCACTAGAAAGGAAGGGGGTTCTTTGTCATTAACGAAATACCGCTACGTTTGTAGGTTGTTGTCTCCATATATTTACATCTTTCGAGCGAAGTAAATTAGTATGTCCATGTGTTACTTATAGGAAGAACGTGGGTACAAATACCATCATATGACATATATGTTGAATGTATTGTATGTATATATGTAACTAAAGTTGCGAGCATTTTAATTCCCCATAAGCTATAAAATATTCAAAAGAAACATATTTTTTATGCCACCTGTGTGAGAAATATGCATGAATACAAGTGGAAACCATACAACTCGTATCATAAAACTAATCCACAATTCTTATAATAGTAACGCTTTTGACCTTAAAATTCATCAAAATAATGAGAAGGAAAAAGTTTTAAAATATTATATGATGAAGTTACGAAAGTCCTTATGACGCGACGAGGCAGAATAATACAAATATATTTTTTCTTCTAGAGTGTAGTGATAAAAAGGCAAAAATCAGATATATGTACGATTCAAACCCTTAAGTTACAAAATTCTGGCTTCATTTGTGTTAAGAAAAACTAATTTTCTTCTGTTATGTATTGGGAGCCACTACGTTCCAGTGGAGCATACTTCTATCAGTAAAAGACTTTGTTCATAATATTAACATTCTTAATTAACTCTTCAAAATCTATGACGTCCCCCTCAAAGTAATCAAAAGATTCAAATATCGTTGAGAATGTTGGAAAACAGAAATTTGATTCCGCACACAAAATTTAATGGAACTTCTTTGTTGAACAATTTCCCTCATAGTAAAAGTCGCCGAATGCACTTTATGTACTTCAGAAAGAGAAGGGTGTACTCTCCGGCGCGATGAAGGCTGTAAATCGCCTGGATAAGAAGATTTAAGATATTAAATTGATTTGCTGTTTATGTACGTCAGTTTGAGTTTAAGCTTACATACAAGTATGCAATCAATTGGCTGACTCATGTAAATTCCAAGAAAATTCTGCGATTTTAGATATTTGATTTGCTTGAGTTTGCTTCTTGAAATCTTCTAGTTTGACTAGCAAGTCGATAGTACTACTATAACAACTAGTTGTAAGGATAACTAAAGAAGCCCCACTGAATTCCTCAGCATATTTTTCACAGTATGAGAGGTAAGTTTGAGAACTCTCTTGCCATCTCTTTAACACCATGATTGCCATTCGTACTTAGTTTGTGCTATCAAAATGAATTTGTGGAAATTTTATGAATGCAAAACTCGTGTTATATAAAAGTGGCAGTAACTAACCATATCAACTGACAATATGTAATAGCAAGTAAGGAAGAGCTAAGTTCGGTTATAACCGAACCTCCTCTTGCAACTTGCAAGGTTTAAAGCTAGGGAAGTATTTTAAAGTGCATGAGACCTGTTAGTTATATGGATCTAAGGCAAGTTTTCACCCGATTTTATTAATTCTAAGCACAAATATGCACCGTTATAAGACAAACACGCTCTCCTAAGATATCTTACGTCTTGGCCGATTTATGCAGTATAAAATTAACCGGAAGTTCGATAATCTTCATATCAGGTATACAAGAGTTCAGGGTACTTTTGGCCTGATTCAACACATTTTTGGCATACAGACATACTACTATCAGGAAAGGATTCGGGGAAAAGTCAACTATAGGTACTGGGTCCAAATATTCGGTATCTAGAGGCTCGAACAGTTTCTGTGGAATATGGACAATTTTTGGCCATAAGGTCGCACACTCTAAAGGTAATAATCGTGCAAAGTTGTATCCCGTTATATTAATTACTTATTGATTTGTGTATTGGAGAGTTAAACAATCAAATAAAATTTTAAAATATGTTATATGGGAAGTAGGCGTGGTTGTAGTCCGATATCGCCTAAGGATGGCACGCACCAAGTTTCATCAAGATATTTAGTTTTTACTTAAGTGAAAAGTCACCCGGATTTCAACTTTTCGTCATCCTGATAATTTATACATTGGGTAGTCGAAAAAGTATTTTCGTCTTTGTCAATAGATGTCGTGGCATTCGTATATCTCCAGTGCTACCAATCACATTATGTCATACCATATAGTGTTGGAAAGGTGAGATTTTAAGCTTCATTATAAAGAAATTTATTTGTTATTATAAATATAAAAAAAAATAAATTGAAGTATGATTAGAAATACGAAAGGACTTATTCGACTACGCAATATATATATACATAAACATATATCTATCTTCATCACTTTTAGGTGCTACATACAACCCTTAGGTGAAGAAAGCTTTTATTCTCTATAGCAACATGTTGCAAGTATATAAACATTGTGTATTTATCGAGAAAAAGTTTAAACTAGCTTTGCGTTAATGTTACGTATACGCCATGTGCGCAATTTCATACACTATATAGATACATACGTACATATGTATACCATCATTGTAAATATTTTCTGGAAACAATTTCTACCAAAAAACGTAATGGGTCAGTGGCGTGCAACAGCAAACAGTGATTGACACAGCTGGTGACTAAAGTTATTGCTTCTAGAGCAAGCAATGCCAATATTATTTTTCTGTTAAATGGTTTGCAGAAAGAAAAAACGACTGCTGGACAAATAGTTTGCTGAAATAGAACTATTAAAATCGAGGCATTATGAAATTTGTGTTCTCATAGCGAACTAGCTGCAGAATTAATATGAATGCATATGCTGTAGACTGCAATAATTCTAAGTGTAGTCCTGCTACCCACCTGAATATAGTGGGAAAGCTAAACAGCCATCGTGTATGGTTTTTTTCGAACTCATTTCACAGCTTTTATAGGATAGATAGGAATTATTAACACCTGACTGTGCCGTTTTGAAACAACTTATCCGCTCACTCATTAATAATGTTTTGATTTATGATATTCTGTTGGATTAGCCTTGCTTTGGAAATTTTATAAAACTAAAACAACAAAAAATGTTAACTTCCAAAGCTATAATACCCTTCATGCAACGGTATTTTTATGGCATATAATCTTCATTCTGATGATATATGCCAAATTTCATAAAGATACCTTGACATATGAAAGATTTTTCCGTGGAAGGACTTGAGTTTGATCGTTAGTTAATTTGATAGCTATATACTATAGTCTACCAATCTGAACAATTTGTTTCGAGACTACAGAAATCTTAATATATTTTGTTCAAGGGGTAAAAATCAAATTTTTTAAGTAATGGGAGTTTATTGGAAATTAGAATCACCCTTGTAATCGTTAAATAGGTTTGCCAGTATTTTCAAGACATTTTTCATGACAAACGTCTTATTATTAGATTTTTACAATACTTAAGGTACTCAAATCTTTTGCAAGGTCATTTCTCTCTCTCTCTCACCGCCTTTTAAACAATTTTAGAATTCTATTATTATTTAGAAAGCAAATGCACTTTTGATACCTTAAATAGGACCGTGTAATCAACACCGTTTACTTGGCAAGTTTAGTTGTTTTAAGCTATAGTGATCTGTAAAATTCTTGCATTGAACAGTTTACGGTCACGCCTACTTCAAGTGACCCTCACTGCTGTGACCTCTGTGACTTATTTTGTCTACCGCCCACTTTGAGAATAAATATTTTTTTAGCGCCCCCATTTTTTCACCTATTTAAAAACCACTATAGCTTCAAATTAATTATTGTGACCTATATAAGTATATTAACGAAGAATTCTAAACGAAACTTTTACTATAACCAGCAACTTGAAACCTAAGCGCAGTAGGTAACATACAACGGCGCTTAGGTCTCAAGTTAACTCTTACGGGCTCCACCTGCCAATAAGAATGATTATTGAAACAGAACTTTATAGTATTAAAACTGAGAATATTTCATTAAAAATAAAACTAAAATAATCGATCCATATATAAAAACTAATGTGAGGATGAATCTGATGCTGTTTAATAAGTTTGTTAATATCAGTTTCCAATTTACTCAAGAACAGTCGCAAGTCGCCACGTTCGGTAACAAGCAAACGATTTCCATTTTTAATAAGCAGTGTTGTCACCGCACTAAATCCACGTTCACACAAATATGACGATGGGAATGCTGTCAGGAATCGTTGAACGATTGACCACAATCCAGGGTACAATTGCGAGATCGGTTTTTGTAGCTAAAATTCTTGGTAACCATTTTTGAACTTGATTTTTATTTCCTCACTTGTTGTCAATTCTATAAGTTCTTCTTCCAGCTGAGGTGACAATGCTGTGTTGACATTTGAAAACGGATCCAACACCCAGTCCGGTATTTCCAAGTTCAAAATGTCCTGGTATCGTTCGGTGAAGTCAATGTGGAGGTTTTCCAAATGTTGGCAGTAGGCAAATAATTCGTCGTTACTGAATGATACTGATAAATTCGGAAAATTGTGAAACCCACGTCTGCCCAGATTCTTTTTGTGTAGAAGCAGTTTGGCAGCGAAAGCAGCAACGACGTTTTTTGTTTTAATTAAATTTAATTTATCGCCCTGCAGTTGGAGATTCATGTCGTTGAACAATTTATACAGGTCTGTCATGTAAGCTAAATCATTTTTTGATGTTATGAGCTTGTCTTGAAATTCTGTATCTTTAATTTCCAAGAACTCTACAACAGAGTCAAACAGGTTGTAGAATCGAGTCAGACAATTGCGTCTTGATAGCCAATGAACTTCGGTATGAAAAACAAACGATTGAAATCCTCGTCATTAGTAACACAAAGCTGATGAAATAATCTATCATTCAAAGAGCTGTTGCGGATTTTATTGACTGCTTTGATGACATATTGCAGTGATTGAAATAGTTTTTCACTTAAGTTTCTAGCAACTTAATGTTGTCTATTAATAACGCAATGTACACCAAGGACATCTGGAATTTTATTTTTTAAGTGCGCTATGATGCCTTTATGGCACTCTGTCATAGCCGGAGCGCCATCCGTAGCAACTGAAATAATATTTTTCAAAGGAATTTCTTTCTCATCGTGACACTTTTCCAATATATTGAATATGGTTTCGCCTTTTGTATCGGCCTCTAAATTTCTATCAAATAATAGTTCTTCACATATTTTCTCATCTTTAATAAAACTCACGTAAGACAGCAACAATGCTTCATTAGTTGGTAAAGTGGACTCATCCAGCTGAATTGAAAATTGACTTGACCTCACGTGATCGTACAATGATTCTTCAATGTTTTCAGCCATTTCATCAATTCGTCTTGGCACAGAATTATTACTCAAAGGAATTTTTCGGATAATATCTGCGGCCGGTTTATGAAGCACGGTAGTTATTACTTAATTTATTGCTGGCAATATTAACTCTTCTCCGATGTTATGTGGTTTGCCTTTTTGAGCAATTAACAAAGAGATATTGTACGAAGCTCGAAGTCCGTCGTCATCTTGCTTAGCAGCCGCCGAAAATAGTTTTGCTACACTTGGCTGAGTATTATGCTTCTTCTCTAGGTCTTGAAAATATGCTACATTCTTGTCTCTCTTATCTGGATGCATTTTATTCAAATGATCTTGCAGTCTTGAAGGCTTCATTGCTTCATTTGAAAATGTTCTTAGCGCACAAAAAGCGAGGATGGGTTTGTGGGATTTTCAATGAAACCGAATTTAATGTATTCCGCACAGTATTGCCGTCTCTTCTTTTTTACTTCCGACATTGTTTTGCTTTGAGAAATATGTTTAACTTTGCGAATAGTGTAAAGGAGGCGTAAGTAATGTTCATCTATTGCGCGCAAAACCACAAATGAATATAAAATAAATATTACGTTGTTTATGTAGGAATGCTTAAGCACAATTATTATATAGTAATCCAAAAATATGAATTCTTATTTTTCCTAGAAATACATTTGTAAAAAAAGGATATTTCTCCTTTTCGTGTTATCTTATTTTTCCAGAAATACATTTGTAAAAAAAAGGATCTTTATCCTTTTTTTATTTTCCCCAGAAATACATTTGTAAGAAAGGATAAAGATCCTTTTTTTATTTTCCACATAAAAGATTTAAGGAATTCAAAAGCTCAAAACGTGCGTTACATCAGCTACCTACCCGACGTCATTTCGCAAGCAGTGGCGTAGCTACAACTTCGGGCGCCCGGGGCCAAGGATGTTTTGCCGCCCCCCTTTATCTACCTACCTACAAGTTTCATGAGGTGGTTTGAACAAAAGTGAATATTTACAAAATATCTTCAATATTAAGTATATAAAATTTAGGAACTAGAAGCCACGCAAATTCTGAAGTTCCAAGATTCTCACAAAACGGGTTTTAAGGAAATTGGCAGTAAATTTACAAGACATCTTATTAAAAGCCATAGAAAAAACCAATTTTCGACCTATATCTTGTACGTTTTTGACACAATTTGCAGCATTTTTTGCCCGAATTGGAGTTTTAAATACCATTTTTGCCGCCCCCAAGACGCTGCGCCCGGGGCGAATAACCCCCCAGGCCTCTACACAATGCCCCCATTTTCTTTCTGGGTCTCTTACCGCCCCCATGATACTTGCAGCGCCCACAAGGGGGCTTTATCGCCCACTTTAGGAAACACTGCTCTAAATAGTCAAAGGAAACATTAGTACGTACAGAATAATGCACAAAGGACAGAATTTGTATATTAAACTATGCATTAGTGTACCAACAAATGGCTGTTATGTATAATTAAGCACCTCTTGCCATTTCAAGAATTTCATATCCTTACAATAAAAAATCAAGCTCACTCCTATAAGGATTAAGGCCGCTTTATTAAGTTGCTTATTATAATGGCAGAATCATATGTAAGTCAAATGAAAAAGGCGGCGATGCCAATGATTTTGCACTGTTACAACATTCACCATAAAATGTGTGCATAACCACAGTTATTTAAGATCACCAAGCAGAGATTGGCTTTGCACACACACACGCCAGTATAACAATGTGTGTAACTTAACTGCTGTGTTGTTGGATTCGTATACATGAGGCTCAGGCTTGAGTAGCTGTTCTTTGCTTACTTTTGGATTTCTAAGTATTCATTGTAATTGGTGAAAATATGTAGCGTTGGAGCAATATGATCTCGGAAGCAGATTTGCTTTTCTAAAGAATGTTCGTTTTTGCTTCTTTTAGACCACACTTATTTCTTTACATTGTCATGTTAAAGTCAATATGAGAACATAATCATAATTAAATGCGAACGTAAGGATTTCGCGGAAACCCCTTAAACCCCTTCTTTCCCTAGTATCCCTGCATAATAATCATTATTTTGTTTGTCGAAGTTTTAGTAGCTCAAAAACTCGCACACAATTTCTTTGCCTGTATTCATGTGTGGAAGACTCATGCTATTTTATGTTGACATAAGTATTAATGTCCTTCCAGCCAGAAAAGCTGCTATTGGACTTTCTTTGATGCAAGCGTGTTATCATTTCATTTTTATTGCTCTTAGTTTTACTTGTCGGCACATGTGCTTTGAGTGTCGTCTAAAAGCCATATGCGTCCGAATCAGCTTAGAAAGAATCAAATATTTATCATCAAACAAATTGTTGTGGCAACATTGACGCAACAAACTTTATGAATAAATGTCATAACTTAAGCTGAGGGCAAAGAGAAAATAAAATAAATGTAATTTGAATGCTATGCAGAGCCAAGGACTCTCCAGCCAGCATATAAGTGATGTAGCTGTACTTATGAGATTTATCTATTACATTTAACATAAGCAACTTAGGGGTAATATAAGTAAGTTTAGTGAGAGCTTATGTGGGAGACGCAAATATATAGACATCTTAATATTCTCTATACTCGTATTATAGCAAATCGCATACATTAGTATCTTGTACCCAAAAAGAGTTTACTTATTGATGGCTCAATAATTCATATAATGTCTCTCTTTTTATAACATTAAATATTTGTTTATGCTTCTGTACTTAACTAATACACAGAATAATTAATTAAGTTATTACCCAAAATTGCCAGTCTGTACCAATTAGAACTATGCAAGTACTCTTACTTAAGGGGCTATATCAGTGTGACGCATGAAAAATTAGCCAATTTTCGTGAATTTTTTTAAGAGAAAGTACGCAATTGAATATTTCGAACTTCTTTGGGCGTAATAAGGTACATTTTCAGCTATATTTTAAGATTTTCCGTTTTTCTGTTTCTCTGTTTTCGGAGGTGCCAAGAAAAAGTGCCCCAGCTGCTGACATGATTCCGGCCGAATTAGTAGCTGAAACAAAAAAAATCAAAAAGTTTATTAAACTTAAAGATATTTCCTATACAATGGACTACGATCTTTGAAAAATATCAAAAATTAACAAAATGGCGTAATTTTGAAAAAAAACTTCGTTTTTCTACGTAAAAAATGGTTCTTTTAATGCCAAATTGACAATTTACAACCAATCAAAAATGCTGTAGGTCATTGTAAAGTAAATGTATTCAACAATACTCAGTTTGAATTTGAAGTCGACCGGTTAATTTCTCGTTGAGTTATGATGTCGGCAATTTTGAAAATGTCATTTCGAGAAAAACACGTTTGAAGTTTCACTTATATGTATATATGTATGTGCACCTCCGAGCGGTCGCTCGTTATTTTGGAAATATAAACTATCGAAAAAGCAAATAAAAAAATTTTTTTTTGTGAAGTGTCACACTGGTATAGCAGACAGCTTGAAACATTTCGATGAGAGAGTCACACCATCATTAAATGGCCTGTTCTCCAAAAGAGAAACCCACAGACACTAAGAGATGTGGTATTTTAAGTTTGTGAATTTTGTTTTTCTTGTTTTTTTTTTTATAAATAATTCTAAAAGAATATGCATGTCTCAATGAAACTCTTAACGAAAATCTTAATTACAAAAAAAAATGTGGTCAAAATTCACAAAAGATTTTGCACTTCGATAAAACGACATTGGTTGAGATAGATTATGTTTTGAAGACAAAAAAGGAAACCGGTAAAACTTATTTAACTATTACACTCACTTTATTGTTTAGTTTTTTTTGCAAATTTTCGAAGGACCCTCAAAATATTTTATAAAACAATTTTCATTCTAGGTATTTTCGATAATATCCAAAATATCTGACCTAGCTCATCCTTTGCATATAATGTTGATATAACTAAACCTTTGGGATCTGAAATAAGCTACTGAGTGTTGTATGGTATGCCATAATACTAGCTCAACTGTATTTCGCAAAATACTCTGCCCGGAACGCCACTTATACTCATAGATATGTTCATTTAATACAGATGTATGTATATCGGCCTTTATTAGCACATGTAAATGGTATTACAAACACAACATGTGGCACGAATGCAAGGATGTTTATGCAACAAACGCTGACAGCCCGCAAAGTTTGTTTATGTGGGGGTACTTTTACTTCCGTGTCAAAGCAAATTATTTCGATTGTAGCGCATATGCTTGCCACGCCACGTGTTAATCAAGACAGACAATCCCTTTTTGGAGGAGCATGGGCAGTAATTTAAATTATTTGACAACTCTTTCTGCCGCTTATGTGTCGCTTAGGCGCAAAAAGCGTAATAGAAAATTAAATTTGTTGCCCCGAGCAACCTAAAGATACACGCGACATTCCAATACGATGAACTTGCCTACATACTATTGTACATACTTATTTATATTATATGTATATACTATACATATGCTATAAATTGGAATGTTGCAAGGCTCTTCTCTTCACCGCTATGCGAACACATCGCTTTCAGTACGCAAATTTTAAGGTCGCGTAAAAATCGTGGGCTGAATTTTAAATTTTGGGGAGCCTAATTTCAAAAGGCGAATTATATCGCTCACGGAAAGCTTTATTTTTTTATATATGTACATGTGCAAATAAATATATGTAAGTAATTCGAGCCTATTGAGCTTATTTACTGTCATAAAAGTTCCACGTGCCTTCCCGGTTGCTATGTTGTGTGTTGTGCTACATGCCAAAGTAAAGGAAAAAATTCCTACGACATTAATTTTCTTTACTCCCGTTTGACTTTAACTAAGCTCGTCTATGTTCAAGTCTCGAACATCACGAAAAGGAAATAAAATACACACATAGATACGAAGTATTGAAAATTATTTTATGAAATTTTGCATACAGGGTCCGGCACTCGATGTGTAAAACGAATCGCAAGCTGCCCGAATGTGACTTGCCGGTATTTTGGCCCACTCACGGACAATGGCTTTCTTCAGCATCTCGAGACTGGTGTATTTTTTACTTCGGACCTTGCTCTCCAAAACGGCCCAGAGAGAATAATCCATTGGATTCGCATCTGGTGAATTCGAGAGCCATTGTGTGGTCGTAACGTAGTTCGGAACGTTGTTTTTCAGCCATTCTTGGTACAGTCGCGCTTTATGAGATGGTGCTGAGTCTTGTTGAAACGTTCATGGTTTGCGACTGAAATGCTTGTTTGCCCACGGCTTCAAAGCAGCCTCCAGGTGGCCTCCTGGTGGCCAACCGATGACTTAGATTCTCGTATGAACGGTCGGTCACGTAAACCCTATAGTTTTGAGAGTTTACGAATTGCTCAATTGGAAACATTTTTTCGTCAGAAAACACAATGTTCGGAATTTGACCGCTTTCCGCCAAGCGAAGAAACTGCTTCGCTCTCTCAAGCCTTACTTGTTGCTGCTTCGGTGTGAGATCATGGGCCCTTTGGAACTTGCAAGGCTTGACCTTGATCTCATTTTTCAATATGCGTGGGATGCTGCTGTCGGATATTTTCAGTTCTTTAGCCATTTGATTGGCACTTCGTCGTGGATTTCGCTCAAGTCGCTTCTTCACTTTTCGAACCATATCACGTGACGTTGCGGTCTTTTGATGACTACCCCCATGGCATTTTTCGATGCTACCAGTATCATTGTAACGAGTGAAGGTGCGATAAACAAAAACTTTATTCAAATTAAGGTGTTTGAGATCACGAACAATTGCTGGATGTAATTTTCCAGCTAAATATAAAGCAATCACACTATTACGTTTGAATTCCATCGCTGATCCCATTTTTGCGTTCACTTTTGGCAAAACGCTTTTGTACACTTGTGAATAATACTCCGAACTGTCATTCAGCAAATTTTTAAAAAGCTGATTCCAGTGCGACAGCTGCGCGAACGGTCTGAAGTTGGTTACACTTCGAGTGCCCTGTAAGTAGTTCTGGAAAGAAAGCATTGACTCATTCAAGCGCGAAATGGGATCTGCTTACCGATTGCGTTGAGGCTTTGTGAAGAAGAACCGGAAAACACTACTAGTATTTCGCATTCGACATATTCACATAAGACATAGCACTCAGAAGTCAATGTAACCTATTTACAACCATTATAAGACTAACCAGTCAGCCAACTGTCAACAAGTATTTGCTTTTGCTCTTAGGAGATGTTATTTGCCAGATTTTAGAAGCCATTGCAGAATAATTTTGTGTTAACAAGCTTACTGATCCAGGTTCTAAAAATATTAAAGAAAGAGTGAGAATTAATGAAATATTCGCATAGACTGATTGAATTGAAGACGGTTGATGAATACTCGCCTCTGAAATCTTTCGTTGTCTTTCAAATACTTTGTTGTAAATGCGAGAGAGACTCATAGACCAGTAAATTTGGGGTCCCTTTCGAAGAAACGGACTGTTTAACGCTTAGAGTCCGTAGAACAAAGTCAACTCGTTCGACACTGCCTTTCACTTAATAGAGTCTGGGCTTGAGGGAGCCCTTATACCTAAATATTATGCAACTCTTCTCTCGTTGGCAGCCTCTATTCTTCAAACGGTGGACCTGTAAATATAGCTAGTAAGTGCCTTGCAGCGAAGGATGTTATTAGACTTAGGAAAGCTGGATATATGAGAGGCCCGGGTAGGCACAAACTGAAATTCTCCACAACTCCATGAATGAGTCGTAATTAAAATGAAGGGTCGGAGGTAGAGACTTCTGTTGGAAGCTCTCCCTCAACTCTACTTTCGTGCTTCAAAATTATTTGCAATAAATGCACTGCTTCGAAGTGCAACTTCGTTTAGAGAAGTAGAGTAGTAGAGCGGCTTTGAGTTCTCTGACTGTGTGCTCAAAACTAGTCAAAGTGTGAACGACATTATTAACAATAGCATTAAGTTTCTTCCGAAGTAGACTTGTATGGATACATGGTCATAGCAGGATCGTCGGTAATTTCCTCCGATTGGAGTCATACACGCGGTGCGGATGAATAATAATTTACCTGCCAAAGCTGTATGGTGGAAGGCGAGTTAGAATCATCTTGTCACTTTCTTCTCTATTGGGATTGATATTAACCGTCTATGAGGATATGATGATATTTCAGGAGTTGATGGCTTACACAAAGGACGAATGTTCAAGTGAGATTCATCGAATTTGCATAAATCCTACGACCCAGTAGGTTTACTTCGTAAAAACTCCGTGTTGTTCCGTGCTGAAATAAGAAAATACCTACGAATCATCTTGATATATACATATATACTATATGTACAGTTTGATAATATTTAAAATAATTCTAATCTACATACAATACAAAGTTTGAGCATCTAATGTATAAATCAATACGGTAATAGTGAGATCAACTGTCATACATAATAACAATGTACTTGGGTAGATGTAATTGGTAAATTGACTCTTATAAACTGCAAGTAGTATATATTCATATCTCGCTGAAAAGAATTTAATCAATGTATCGCCTTCGACAGCTCCTAAGTTAAATAATAAAATCAAATTTCACGACAAAAATCTGCTTTACTCTAAAATTAAATAGAGTTATGTATAAGAAAGTACTCCTTAACAATATATTCCATATACTTAAACACGTACAAATTCAAATACTTATGAGATAAACACGTGCACAAGAAATTTTTAATTTAAAATTTCCAATGATGTCATCGCTCTTTGTGCTCGAGGTATTAAACCTCCCACTAAGCTTTTTCATTATTTGCAGGATGCCACAAAAGAGAAGAGATTGTATATATTTTACACCAAGGTGTGCGCATTGGAAATGTATTAAATACAATGGGCATATTGTCAGTTTATGAAAAAATATATTTCGAATTTATACTCAATATATATTCAATGCAAATATTGTTGGTAGAAGTGATATACAAAAGTTGTATCTCATACGAAAATGTGTTGTAATAAATTTTAAATGGTGTATACCATAAATTTTTAATAGAGATCTACTCATGCGAATAAGTCTACATGCGTCACAGGAGTACTAAGAACCGACACCCGTATGTATGTGTGCGTTGACAGACGCATTGCTGTTATCGGTGACATGATACTCAAACGTACGACACTATGTATGTATGTCAGCGGGGTGTTGCTTTGACAGTGACACATTACTATATTGAATATGAGTGCTGAGGGATTGCGTTGAGTTAATCATTGAAATCCGTGTTTATTTGTTTGTCAAATTGTATGTCAAATACTGTGAATATATATAGGCATAAATATATGTATATATGTAAGGTCCAAGAGGACCAAAGTTTATTAACACAAAATGGGATTAATTACAAAAACGAGATTAATTATACAAAAGTTCTAGTTCAGCTCTCACAAAACTAAATACGTCTTTCGCTGCTGCTGACTCTTCGCGTCCTCTCTTCCTCACCTCTTCCTGCTAGGCTGTTTTCTTTTGGCTAGCGTTGCCAGCTTACATTCGGTCATCCTGAGCGTCATCTGTCTCAGATGACTCCTCATGAAAGTCATCTTCTCCATTTTCGAGGTAACTCCACAGTTTCATATGATCTGCACTAGTTGACATTTGGTGTGGCCCTTGGAAATCAGTAACTTTTTCAACACAATATCTGCCATGCCCTTTGATCTTTACCACCTCGTATAGACCAATATACCTACTGGCCAGTTTTTGGCCTGTTATAAACTGAGTGACCTTAATGGCTACTAAATCAGCTACCTGATACCCATGTTCGCCTTTTCTTTTCGTATCATAATTTGATTTGTATGCGTTTTGGGCTTTAAAAATTTGCTTTTCGGCCTCTTGTCGAATCGTGTCGCCTTCATCTTGCATACCTTATACATAGTACCTCTTCTTGGAGTACCTTTAGTAACTTGCTATCTGTTTCGTTGCGCCGAACACAATTTCGAATGGAGTAAATTTTGTCGAGTCAGGAAGGTGAGAATTAATGGCGCGCTGTACTTGTGACGTGTACTTAAATCACTTGTCCGGTTCTGCTGCTGACATCTTCGCTAATACCGAAAAAATAACGCGGTTGACCCTCTCAATCTGGCCGTTACCCCTTGGTACGCACGCTGTTATTTCGACGTGCTCGATTTTATGTTTTTCACAAAATTCTTTAAACATTTTGGAAGTATAAGCTGAACTCTTTTCACTTATTATACGCTGCGGACTGCCGAAAATTGTCACCCATGACTCAAGGTGTCTTACAACTTCTTGTGTTTCTGTAGTTTTAGTAGGATATATCCAAGTATATTTGGAAAAAACCATCTACGACAGCAAAGATATATTTGTAACTCTATGAAGTCGCATCCAATGTACCCAAATGGTCAATATGAAGCGTAGATAGGGGACTATCACCTTTATCGATGCAATGTAGAAAATCCTCTTTTTTACCTAGCTTCTGGTTATGCATAATTCATTCTATACAGTTTTTGATAGTCTGCTGAACTTTTTTTTCGAGATGTGGAATGTAATACTTTTGCAGTCGAGGCATCGACATGTAACTGCGTATTAGCATTCTGTATATTTGTATAACTCTCTCTAGCCTTTGTCTCTCCAATCTGAAATACTGTATCTCTTTTAAGCAGTTCTGTTAATGATCTGGCATGTTTAGCGTAGTCTCGGATAAATTTTCGAAAGTGTCCGGCTAAACCGAGGAACGCCTGTATGTCTCGTATGTTTTTTGGTATCGGAAAGTTTTTGACTGCTCTAATTTTACCTTGGCTAGACCAGACGCGCCAGTCTTCAACCTCGTATCCAAGAAAAACAATTAGATTTTTTAGAAATTGGCACTTTGCCCACTTAATTTCTAGCCCCTACTGCTGCGCTTATTGTAATAACCGTTGCATATTGCTTAAACATTGTTCTTCTGTACGCCCAAAAATTACGATGTCATCTACATACATACATACATCTCCATTATACCTTCGTTTTTTAATTTTTGGAAAAAAAGTTAATGTAGCGCACAAAAACGGCGGGAGAGTTGCAAAATCCAAATGGAGCTCTGTTAAATTCATAGACAACGTTCTTCAACTTCGACGTGGACGGCTTGCATTTTTTCAAGTACTTCCTCAACAATTGGCAAACCTATCTTTTAACACCATTGTATTTAATTTACGAAAGTCTACGCATAATATGTGGCGACCATCTCTTTTCTTTGCCAATACCACCTGCTGCGACCTCTAAGCACGACTCAAGTATAATGCCTTTCTGCAACCATTCATCTACTTGTTCCTTTACAAATTTTCTCTCCGCTATTGACAAACGAGTAGGAGACTCACGGAAGACGATATCATTATTTTTTGGAACAATATTCAACTTAATTGGACAGTTCAACTGAATAAAACTCGGCTTATAGTTTTCAATTAATTCTTCGACAATTTTCTTGAATTTAGGTTTAACACCTACTTTATTGTTGCTACTCATAAAATAAACATTACAAGCATTTGCGTTATCTTCAATCTGACGAAAGCTATAACCATCGACGTCCATTGTTACAACAATTTTTTTTAAGAAATTGTACCCAATGATTACGTCTACATTCATTTTACTATCTGTGATTACTAAAAAGGTGTGCTGCGTACATAACCCGTCGATGATGACTTGCGCTACAAATTCACCCACCACATATGCGATGACGTTGCCTAAACCATATAGTGTAGCGAAACTTTTCTGCAACTTGCATGTGCTAAATATTTGCTCACAGACACCCATACGTATTAACGACACGTCTGCTCCAGTGTCTACCAAAATGCACAAGTTTTCGTTATTAATTGTCAACTGCTTCATTCGCTCTTTGTTAAATACAATGTTGATATTACGCCAATACTCGGTAAACTGCTTAGCCATATGACCAGTGCCATTACATTTAAAAACCTTTGTGTCTTGTTTGCAATCGACCTTTTTGTGTTGTGTTGAACCACAATTAAAACAATGCTGATTCTTACGCTCTACGTTACTGCCATTCTTATCTGTTTCAATTTGCTCACGACCACCTGCTGCATATCGACGTTTACTTGTTTCGTTAGGCTTAACCAACGGCTCGATCAATTCGTATGCTTTGATTAATTCTTTATAGGTTCGTGCGCTATATAAGGGATATTTTTGATCATTTCTCACTTCGACTCCATCAGCTATGTACGAAATCAATGATTCCTCTTCTACATTACCTACCGCTGCTATTTTGCGCAGAGAACGTACTCATGGAATTTCTCTGATGCAAGTTTTCGTCGTTGCCTTAGCTGTTTATGTACCTCTGCGCTGCCTGGTGTTTTATCGAACTCCTCCAGTAATGTAATACACAACGACTCATACTGTGACAGTTTCTAAAAACAATGCTGCTGTGCCTTTCATTTTGTTGCGTGCGTTGACATACTTTTGCTTAGGTGTCAAGTCATAAGCCTCAGCATTTTCATCGAAATTAGCAATCCACTGGCGAATTGGAATAGATTCCCCATCAAAGCACGATATAATTTTCGCGAACGCTTCGATTGACACATTATTCTTGTTGTTTGTGCTGAACACAATGAGCGCGGCAGACTGCAGCAGCACGACAGTGAACTGAAAATGGCGTCGTGAATCCTACTTCAAGAACATTTTAACCCATTTACAACCATTGTACTCTCTTGTGTACAGAAAATCAGTCAAGTTTAGGCCTGTGGCGTAACTCAATGCTAAGTATTTGCACACAAATTTTTGATCATATGCGTAGTTTTATTCCTAGAAACAACAAAAAAAAATACATTCGCTTCACGCGAATTCATAACGGCACTTTTTGTGGCGTCAACTTCTGTGCGGTTTTTTCATATTGTGTGATTTTGTGTCTTTAGTCATTATTTTGCTGTTGATGAGCTATTATCTCTCAGTTGTTAGTTTTAAAATTTTGTGTTGTGTGAGATAAGACTAAAGAGATCAATTTTACAAAAAAAAACCCATTTGCAAAACCTATTCTTATTTGAAGTATGTGCCTTTTAAAAGTTGTGTACCCGCTTAGGTACAATGGCAAAATGTGTGGGTGAAATAAAAAATTGTATCTTTTGGTTAGGATGGCTATTTCCACTTCGTGTTTTTATGGAAAGATATATAAACAACTTTCACAGGCTTTAGCTGACATCCCGGATGATGATGAGGCAGATGACGTCGATATCGTGATGATTCCTCCTGATGTCGATGTCAATACTGACGAAGAGGAAGGTGATGAGGATAACATAAATGAAATAAACTGGCCTGGCGACGTTGCTGGACGCGTTGAAGTATTCAATAACAGCATAAACTTTTACAGCGAAGATTAAATACCGCTTGCCCAGCCAAAAATAATTGGTGCTGAAATACGTTCTGTAAGCCCTATTTGGAACAACGAAGCATACAACTTGACAATGGATTCGACTACTATACATACATATATATAGAAAATAAGATGAAAATGAAATTGGATTTGGATGGTAGAAGTCCCGTTGAGGTATTTGAGACACTGTTTGATAAAGATGTTGTACAACTGATCATAGAACAAACTCATTTGTATGCTTCTCAAAAAAATTCGCATAAATTTATATTCGACGAAGATGATCTAAAAGTCTTTTTAGGCATTTTATTTTACTATGGTTACCATTCAATGCCAAGAGAATCTATATACTGGCAATTGGATGAAGACACGTTATCACCTCTTGTAAGCAATAACATTTCTAAAAACAGATTTTTGGAAATAAAACGCCACATTCATTTTACAAACAATAATGAAATTGACAAGTCTGATAAAATGGCAAAAACTCGCCCACTGTCGAGTCTATTATGCGAAAAGTTTCAAAGGTGGGGCTTTATGCACGAAAAGCTTTCATTTGACGAGGCAATGGTAAAATATTTTGGCCATCATTCAGCGAAACAATTCATCAAAGGAAAGCCCGTAAGATTCGAATTTAAAAACTGGATGCTCACAAGTAACTGTGGGTACTTGTACCAATTTGATACTTACTGCGGTGCTAAAAATGTTGATAGTGATACAAGACATCTTCCCCTTGGATCTCGAGTTGTGGTTGATCTAATAAAAACCATATTCATATATCATATTGTCTATTTTGACAAGTCATGAACTTCTACGTATTTTGCGTGAGAAAAACTTTAAAGCCGTAGGAACAACGAGCGAAAATATAACTAAAAAATGTCCTTTGAATCCAAAAAAATATTTCCAAAACAAAGCAAGAGGATATTTCGAGATCAAATACTACCACAATAATAAAATATTGTTTGTCAAGTGGAATGACAATAATGTCGTAACTATGGGAACTAATTTTGATACGGTTGAACCGTTGAAATACGTAAAGCGTTGGTCAAAACTGGAACAAAAAAAGATAAGTATACCTCAGCCAAATTTACTTTCAAATTACAACCACGGTATGAGCGGTGTTGATCTACATGATCAGGCCGTAAATGTATACAAAATTAGGATTCGAGGCAAAAAATGGTGGTGGCCGCTGTTTACTTCGATGATGTACTCCACAATGGTAAACGCTTGGAAGCTGTACAAAGACGTGAGTAATAGTACCAAAGATTTGCTTGAGTTTCAACGTGACATTACCCGATACTACCTATGACACTACACATTTAAAAGATATTCTAAGCGCGCGTTAGCTCCAAGTGTTTCTACAGCTGGAGGAGCACATTTTCCAAAGATCATCCTCAAGCCTCTTAGATGCAGAGTCTGCCATTAACGAATCAGGTGGATTTGCGAGCTATGTGGTACTGCTTTGTGCGTGGAACGCGACTGTTTTAAAATAGCCCACTCAACGCAGTTGTCTATTTTGTATGTACACAATTTCCTTGAGGAAATCACTTCAATGAAATTTTAATATTTTGTTCAAAGTGAAATTTTTTATGCAAAAAATAAGTAAATAGGTAATATTTCTGTTTTAAATTATCAATTGTTATTACAAATGATATAATAGAGCTATTTTATGTTTTTTTTGTAAAATAACGTCAGGTTTGTTAGAGCTTTGAGTAATTCTACATTTTACTGTCAACTCTACTGTCGTCCTACTGCCGTTGGCAAATATAAGAATATGTGACCAGGTCTACGGAAAGGGGGCTTAGGTGTCAAAATTAATGAGATAACGAGAAACTGACGAAACGAGTTGTTTATTTTGTTGTTTGCTGTTTCCCAGAAAACTAGTTTTCGCACGTTAGCTCCCTTTTCGTAGACCAGGTCACATATATTGAAGTTAGCGAGAGCGACAACTGTCGGCCTGCAGTCGTGTAGTCGTGCAGCTGTCAAAAAAACTGTGTCCATAAGAACGTGTGTATTTTAATATTTGACATACATATGTCGTCACTCTGCTTCATTGTTTCCAGAAATAATTTTAATAATTCTCCAACGTCGTTACTGCTGGCAATGTTGCTCTGCTTTTGTTCGAATATCTCAACTTCATTGACTGCTGCTCGGTTCTCGCCGCTGGGCTCTGCTTGGTTTTCGCAGCTTACTTCGACCGCAACTAATTCGTTCTTCAAATTTTCTGCTACGTTCTTCTGCGTTTTTTTAGCTGCTGTGAATATACTCGGCTTTTTATTTGAATGTAACATTCCGCGTTTTGTTTTCGCTCTTCGCTTGAGCCCCTATGTAAGGTCCAATAGTATAAATTAATAATAATTAATAAAAATATTTTAAAAGGAATTCATGAATTGCACATACATACATACATATATGTATGTATACGCGAGTGACACAATTTGCTATGTAAAAGCAAATTATTATAAACTTTATTGAAAGACTAAACATAAATTTGAACAAAAAATTTTTTTGAGAACAGAAATATAAAATATCATAAATGGTGCAAGATTTCGAATTCCCATAAATTAAAGCTTTACTAAGGCACCAGCAAAGTGAACGAAATTCCGATCATACTCTCCCTTCCAATATTTAGCACAAACAAATGTTGGAAATGCAATCTAGAATTTAATTCAAATCCATTAAAACACACACATGCACAGTAGAGAGAATTATTTTTATACCCTTGCAACATGTTACTAGAGGGTATAATAGTTTTGTTCGCCTAACGGTTGTATGTATCACCTAAAACTAAACGAGACAGATATTGGGTTATATATGTAAATAAATGATCAGGTTGACGAGACGTGTCGAAATCCGGGTGACTTTCTGTGTGTCCATCCGTCCGTGCAAGCTGTAACGTGAGATATCTTAATGAAACTTGAGTATTCGCTCAGGAAAAATAAGTTAAGCACCATGACCGACATTGTAAAAATAAGTGACAACAGAAGATAACCCCGCCCACTCCCCCTATAACAATTTTGTTAAAACTCACTACAAGTGTGATAATTCATTAACTAAATGCGTCATAGACTGTTAATTTGACATCCAGGATGGCACAAGGAGGCTCGATAAGAGCTGATGCCGAAAGTGGACGATAGGCGTGACATCACCCATATTTAGGTGAAATCACTCTTGATCATCTGATTCTGGAATTTCCTGTAAGAAACCGAAGCACCAATCAATATATCTGGATATAACATTGCCCGATAAGACCCGTTGTCAAATATGAGCAATGGCCGTGGCATCGTCCACATTTAAGTGAAAATCCATATCTCGCCAACTCGGAACGGTACATAATCCAGACCACGCCTACTTTCCATATAACATATTTTTTAATACCATCTGCTTCTTTCATTTTCCAGTATACAAACCAAGAATCAATCAATGTACCCAGCTAAAACTTTGCACAAAAAGTATCTTCAAGGTATTTCATCTTACGTTCAAATCGAAATCGAAATATAACTTTTCAAGAAGCCAGACGCCAAATATGTGGTCCCCAGTTCGTATGGTCCACTTTCGATCAAACTGTGAGATATATTACTGTAATTCGGGAAACATTTTTCCGCGATAATAATATGCATACACTTGTCTTAAAATGTGGTGAATCGAATCAATACTTTGCTTGGCCACCAGTCCTTTTGAGTCCTTTAGCTGTTATGCTTTTTACATATACATATAACCTTGGTTTTTGGGCATGCCAATGTGTGATTTTTCTATAACCACTGTATACGAAAGCGGACCGATAAATATGTAGCTTACAAAGAAGAAACAAATATTTTGGAAAAATACAGCCACCGTCTGAAAAATACATATTTTTTAGGCCTTCCATGCGAGAGATATTCTCAACTGTGGAAACAAAATGTCAAATCTTGACAAGCGAAGTTTGTGGCATAGTTCGACCAAGGTGGTAGTGCGCTTTTTTCTTCTCTTCGCATTTAATTTCCCTTTCCAAACAACCACTACTGGAAACAAACCATGGTAATATTATAGAACGTGTATGCTATATATGTACATACATACATATATAATATATGACAGAATTTCGGAAACAACTAATATACATACAATTAATTTAATAAGTTGGTTGTTAAGCTTAATTTTTGGTGCCGTGTACCGAATTATATAAATAAAATGAATCCGTTTCCTTATCATTACAGATAATAAATATAACGCACTCAGAATCGGCACTGGATGCAGGTGTTCCCTCTACTGCCTCAGGAATGGAATTGTTTAATTCCATCTCGACTGCAAGTGGAGAGGGCGGCCCTTTGGCAGACTACATGGAAGTAGATATGAGCAATTTAACCGCCCAGCCGAATTCAAGTCTATTCGTGACGCAAGGAAAGAATCTCGTTGACCGGTTTTCAAGAAATCGCGCCGTCAGCGATCACTGGCATTACGCACTCATAAGCATTTACTTGGGTATGATTATATTTGGTACAGTCGGCAACATCTTCGTCGTGATGGCGGTAGTGAGAAAGCCCATAATGCGGACCGCCCGCAACCTATTCATACTAAATTTGGCTATTTCTGGTGAGTGTAAACTTGCATTTAACTTTCCTTTGAATTGAGGAGTTCCTTGAATTACAATATATACATATGCATGTTTTCTCAATATATGTATATCTACAAATGTATATTTTTATGCACTTGCATGTTTATGTCGATTTATTTATAATGTTTGCCTCGTCTTATTTACCGTTATAATTACTGTTTATCAAATGCAAATGATAAATCCTTCTTCGAACTACACTAATTTCAGATCTATTGTTATGTGTAATAACAATGCCTATAACGTTGTTGGAAATTCTCTCAAAGTACTGGCCGTTCGGGATGTTGGAAGTAATATGCAAATTAGTTGCCATGCTGCAAGCGGTGAGCATTTTCGTCTCGACCATTTCCATAACAGCCATTGCCTTTGACAGGTATCAGGTGAGTTTCCGTGCAATGTTATTTTTATATAATATTACCTGCTACAGAAAACATATAACTATGCAAAAACAAACGTACGTCAGTATGTGGGTCTCAACAGAGAGATTTTAAAAGTTTTCACGCCCTCGATGAAATGATAGTCTGTAGTATTAGGAGTTCTCTATTATTAAGTAAATATTCGTAAGTGATTTCTTCCAATCCGTACAGGCCATTTAGGCATTTAAGACGTTGCGCCAGATGGCCCAAAGAAATTAAAAAGTCCACCAAATTATTTCCGGAATTGAAAGAGATATATATATTTTCTTTCAAATATTTAGTTGGTAGGACTGTCCTTAATTACTTCTCCCTGCGGGTAGGGGTTAGAATTTGCCCGCGGTAAGGTATGTCTGTCGTAAGAGGCGACTAAAATCCATATGCACTGTGTCTTTCTTTCTGGACTTGCCTTGAAATGTCAGCATAGTCTATGTCCGAGATAGTGCTATAATACCCAGCTTGAAATTATATTATAGACTTTATTTGAAATTCCTAATATAAAGACATTTGAAGTTCAAGCGACAAATGTCACCAGTCATTGAGATGAGGGCGCTCAACTGGTAGTAGCAAGAGCTACAAGGTCTTACCAGGGACTTTAACCTGGTACCACGCGGAGCAGTTAGCCCTTGGAGTTTACTTCAATCTGCTCATGGAGTTTACTCAATCCAGTGTGGAGCCGCACTGCGGCCGGGTGCCGGACCAAGGTGGTAAAGGTGTCCCCATCCACCTAAACCAATTGTAATAATAAATAAACTGTATTGAACTACATATGTACTTCAAAGAAAGCACTCACGTAAATCACAACGATTGTTTTCCTTAATTACTCTCGGGGATTATCGTGGTGGTTGCGGTTAAAATCCAAATGCTGGAAGAAGTGACACTTTGTCAGTTGAATGTGGAATTACATTGCAACCGGGTGCAGGACCCAAAGCACGGCAGAGGTTTTTGATGGGCCTCGAAACTTACCAATGTGGTTAGTGTGCCCCTTCCACAATGCCAATTGGTACTGAAATGCCTAGCATTTTCAGTCGCTTTGATCCGCTGTGCTTTTGAGCGTCGTGGGGTAAGGCTGTCCTCAGCAGGTACCCACGTTAAACACACCGGACGTTGTCCTTAATTACTACGCCGAATATGTATGAACGCTTACAGCAGCTGCTTAAATCGGTACACCTCAGAAGTGCGTTGCGATTTTTACAATGGATAAAAATATCGAACAAAGAATTCGTCTCAAATTTTTTATTTCTAGCAAAATTTCGTGTGCGGAACCATTGCGAATGTTGAAAAAGACTTACGGTGTTTCAAAAACGCAAGCCTACGAGCGGTGCAAAGCTTTTCAACTGATAAAATATTAAAAAAAGTGAAGGGTATGGTGCTTGAAAATCGTCAGGCAAGTATTAGAGAGATGGCAAGAGAGCTCGATATTTTTCACGAGTCGGTTTGAAAATTTTTGGTGGATATTTTGGGTATAAGACGCGAGTTTGTTCGACTCGCCTCGATAAAAATGAGTTATTTTCAATTTTTTTTTTACTTTCTCAAAAAAAGTACGATTGTGACCGAATTTAAAGTCAAAAACCGAATAAATACCATCGAGAAACCACCGTATTCACCATATTTGACTCCATGTGATTCTTCCTCGTTCCCCAAAGTGAAATTGCCGCTCCGTAGAACCTGTTTTCAGTCGATCAAAGAGATAAAACAGAATTCGCTGAAGGAGCTGAAGTATTTCTCCACGTCTGAATTATTTTTCAATGATGGATGGTGGTTATAAAAATTGATTATGAAACTAGGGCATGTGGTGTGAGGAAAGGGAATTGAAGCCCTAGCATGTTCCAGATTGGTTAAACTGTTGTCAGAATATCAACTAAAAAATTTAGCACTGCAATGTGTTTCAAGCTGCACAGTTTATTTACTAACAACTACAGTACTACCACTCAATAATTGGTATTTCAATTATTGATTAGACGAGCCAAGAGTTTAACCAGTTTAGCGTCTATTAAATTTTCTTTTCGTAGTAAAGTAACACTATTATCTCCCAGTTTGCTTCATAAAACACTATTTGTATTTTTAATTTCCAGCTAATTGTATATCCGACACGGGAAAGCCTTCAGGTTGGTGGTGTCATAGCCATTCTAGCTGGCATATGGCTATTCGCGATGCTGTTGGCCAGCCCCCTCTTCATCTACAAACGCCTGGAACAGGCAGAAATACCGCCACTTCTGGAATCCTTAGGCATCCATGGTGTATGCTTCTGCGTCGAAGATTGGCCCGTGAGTCATGGACGATTCTATTATTCAATATTTTCGCTCTGCGTGCAATACTTGGTGCCAATACTGATCGTATCTGGTGCATATTTCGGCATCTATAAGAAACTACGAAGTCGTACAACGGTGGTGGCAATGCAAACGCCACAACGCAACGCGGAACGTGGCCGCCGCATGCAACGGACAAACTGCTTATTGATAACGATTGCACTGATTTTCGGCATATCGTGGATGCCCTTAAATGTTTACAATTTATATGCAGATATGCGGAGTCCAATGGCGGTGACGGAACACATGCTTGTCATATATGCTTGTTGTCACATGCTCGGCATGAGTTCCGCGTGCACGAATCCTCTGCTCTATGGATGGCTGAATGACAATTTCCGTAAAGAATTTAGAGAATTAATATGTGGTTCTAAAGAAAACACTAATGTTGCTCTTAATGGTCACACGACAGGCAGTGGACAGACACGTCGGAGACGAAAGCACGCCGAAATATCCAAGGGTGATTTGAAGTTGTTGCCCAACAACAATGGCGTTGGCTTACGAAGTGCCGTGACCGAGTCGATAGCGCTGACAGAAAATCCAATTTCCATTGAAGTGACAACTCTGACTGCGGTAAATTGACAACTAAAACAAAAGTACCGACAACAAAAAGCACACCACACTTGTAATAATAATAGGCAAGAAAGCATGGTTTTAACTCTATAATAAGAATTTAATTAAGGGATGCACAAATCTAATTTATGTATATAGAATTTAAATGCCAATTTGTAGCAGAAATAAGTAGTATTCGTATTAAAATATACATATACGTATGCATGAGTTTGAAACTGTTCAAAGTTTAATATAATTAATATTATATTTTCGAATGCTAGTAATTTCAAGGATTAATTATTTCAGTTTGAAAGTGAAGAAGAAGGCACTATTGAACATACTATTTTATAGTTAAAATATTTGTATGTGCATAAACTAACGGTTTATTATTTTGCTGTCGTTTTCATACTTCTCTTATTCTGCGGACTTTTATATAAAATACACATAGCTAACTATAGCTCAGTACTTGACCGGAATTTTCGGCTAGGACGAACGTACTATATACATATGTGTTTTAAATAATCCAAGAGATCAGCAATTAACTAATTAGCTCCGATAAATGGAATGGATGGATGGATGGAATTAAAGTTTTTCTCTGCAAATGCTAAGCTATCGCCATCAAACTATCATAAACAAATAAGGAAGGGTCAAGTTCGGGTGTATTCGAATATTTCAAACTCTTGCAGATTGCCAGGATCAAAACCGAGAATTCCGTCAGGTCCATGAGATTTGTAAATTTTATGCGGTTTACGGCAAGTTTTCACCGATATTCTAAGCACAAATATGCACAGTTATTAAAAAAAACTCACATGTTTGCCGCCATATGCGGTATAAAGTCGTCTGGAAGTTTGAAAATTTTTCTATTAGGTCCACCATATATCTAAGGGAGATATTGACGCGCCTCAAACCATTTCTGAAACAAGCGTACAATAAAATTTGGAAAATTCGCACCCTCTCTCCCCTTACAGATTGTCCGATATTTTCGATAAAAGGTTCGCAATTGAAACTTTGATCATCATATTCGGTATCTGCGGGCATTAATAGTTTTGGTACGATTTGGACACTTAGTCGCTCATAAGGTAGCCTACCTTAAGCGCACTATTCGAGCAATTTTCATCCCAATACATTCACATACATAGTGCTTGATTTGCATACCGGAAAGTCAAAAAAACTTGGAACTTCAAATTTCCGTTGTAGTCAGTTTTCGCTCGTTTTCACACTGCAGCGTAAGAATGTCATTGTATGGTCGATACCGGTCGATATCTCAGGACCTGATAAGTGGTTTCACCGAAATCCAATATTGACCCCGGCGCCTATAAAGTCCTCTTTTACCACCCTAGGTGTAAAACTTAAAGTCTCCGGCGTATTTATTTAATGATTTATGGCGCTTTTAGTAGTTTTTAACAGAACAGTTATATGGGGAGTGGGTGGGGTTATCACCCGATTACTTCCAATTTTACAGAGTCGGTTGATGTGATTAAGAAATTTGTCCTGAGTAATTTTGCATACCGTATCTGAAGTGATTTAGGAGATGTGTACACTCCCATGTGTTGGGGTCACTCCCATGTTTTTTTTAGCTTACAGGGCTTCCGTTGTACTATATCTCAATTTAATGCTTAGTCATGACACTTTAAAAGTTTTAATTTAATCGCGTTTGTGAGCGTTGAAGTGGTCTGATTGCAGCCATCTACAAACTCGTTCTCACTTTTTTCACAAGGAATACGTGTATTAATTTTAATACAGACATCTCAATTTTTACTCAACATACATACATGGAGACACCATATTTAATTGGTTATTATTAGTGCTGTTGTAGTCCGTGTGAGATATGAATTTTTACCAAAAAGTTGACTTATCATTACTGTTTAGCACGGGGTATTCGTATGTCTAGTTTCATTAAGATATCTAAATTATTACTCCACTTGTCGCTGGCATAGACAGTCAGATAGATATCGGGAAATCAAGATGGATAGTAAGCAATTCGTCATTACGTCGACAGACAAATCAATTTATTTGACCTTACGACGTGATGTTGAGCTTTGTTAAAATAATGGCACGGAAAAATTCGGGAAATTTTCTTCACGATCCATCGCAGGTTGAAACTCTTTTTAACAGCAAAAAAAAAATTATAACTAAATCAAACAAACCTAGAGAAATATATATTTTATGTGGGGTAAGTTGTCGATTTTTTTATGTATGTATCTCCTCGTCATCCTCTTCTTTCTCTCGTCTGAATTTTAACGTGTTTTAAGTACGTCATATGCTGATAGCTGGTAAAAAGTTAAAAATTTCATTTACAGTCTAATTATATGTAAGCATTTTTGAGAAAAATGATATGTTGATTAAACTTTGCTTCAAATTTGTTATTTCATATATACACCATATACACATACACTTATACATAGTCATAGTTTTTTTAATGTTGTGGGCGAACATTTTTTAAATATAAAGTAGTACTTTCCTAATTAGTAGTTAACGTTTGCTTATCTAATTCGAAAATGACAGCTAGTAGTTTCTGACAGTTTCAGTGAAATATACAAATGTATTATGCAAAACATTCCATGTTAATATAATATTTGTATTATATTTCATTTCCACGTTCTCTTCTTCTCTTTACATGCAAATCGCATAAACATTATTTTCCAGGAACAATATATGCTGAATTCGGTGGATGTACTGTAATATGTATAATATCTGGTGTGCATGTGATGTTATAAGGACAGCATTTCTGCTAAATTCTATACATATGTAAACCTGACATGTACATAACATTAACGAATGAAAGAATACCCTTTAGCACAAAACTGTACAGCAAAACACAAATCAAAAGGCAAAATGTGATTGAACAATGAAAATACAAAAAAACAAATTTGAGTGATATCTGCTTGGGCTTTGATTTCTAAGCATTAAGATTGTAAATACGGATATATATAGACTAGTCAATTATAAGCATTTTTAAAATAAATTTTGCGTCAAATTTATTATTGCATGTACTCACCATATACATATGTATACACTTATACATAATTATAAATTTATGTATTTATTTTTATAATATGAAAGAACATTACTTAAAAAGAAAATTTTAAAATATAATGAAAAGTTGCTAAGAAAATATAATTTATATTCTTATTAAAATCAATTAAATTCTAATTAAAATCGGGAAACTCGGTAAAGCTTTAAAAATTGTGTCAACAATAGCACTACAATCAACCGCTTCTTATACGAGGTGTGTTCAAAAAGTATCGCGACAGTTTGCTGACAGTTTTCTTCGATTGCAGGGGCGTGGTGCATCATGAGTTCTTGCCACAGGGAAGAACGGTCAATAAGGAGTATTACCTGCAAGTTATGCGCAATTTGCGCGAAGCAATCCGCCAGAAACGCCCAGATTTGTGGAAGAACAAAAATTGGCTTTTGCACCATGATAACGCCCCTGCTCACACATTGTTGCTTGTGCGCGACTTTTTGGCCAAAAACAACACACTAATGATGCCGCAGCCACCGTATTCCCCAGATCTGGCCACCTGTGACTTTTTCTTGTTTCCTAAACTGAAGAGGCCCATGAAAGGACAACGTTATGCTTCTCTTGACGAGATAAAGACGGCATCGAAGGAGGAGCTGAAGAAGATAAAAAAAATGATTTTTTGAAGTGCTTCGAAGATCTCATGGGGATTACTTCGAAGGGGACAAAATAGATATTCATGAATAAATAAATAATTTTTGAAAAAACACAAAATTCGCGATACTTTTTGAACACACCTCGTACTAAAACATAGTTTGGTTAACTTCCAATATATATGTAGATAGGCAATTCAGAGGCAAGACTTTAGAACACGAACCGCCGCATTATTTTTACACTCCCGCAAAATGTCGTCACGGAATATAATAATTTGTTTACCTAACCATTGTCTATAACCATTTATAAAACAAATCGAGATAGATATAGAGTTAAAAATGATCAGGATAACAAGACTAGTTGAATTCTTAGTGACTGTCTGTCCGTGTGTCCATTGAAGAGAAAACTTGAGTAAAAATTTAGATATCTTAATGAAACTGGCGGCAAAATGACCACTAGAAAGACCACATGTTGCCGTTAACAGAAATCTTCAAAATGTCATAATTTAGATACTACACTGTTATTTGTTATAATGAATCGCTGTAAAAGGGGCTGGGCATCTGGCTTGTTAAAAAGTGGACGTGACTTCGTCCTGTAATAGGTTTAAAGTACATATCTCTCAAACCATTAAAGCTAAATCCACCAAGTCTGCTGAGGACAAGTTTGGCTAGCCCATCCTCGTACTGCGTGAAAATAATAACCACGTTCGTTCCTCATATCACTTTAAAATATTCAAATACCAGTGAAGATATTGAGAGAAAAATTTGCACAAACAAAAATTTGCATTTTTAGTCTAAAAATTTTCAAAATTATATCGTATTTTCAAGTCTTATGTTATCTCAGTTATCTTATTAAGTTTAATCTTGTGTGTACTGTACTTTAAGGCATAAAATGTGTATAATCGGTCCGTAATGTTCTGTCTTCCAAACGCTTGTTTGTAGCAGCTAAAACTAACCGAGATAGATATATATAGTCAAATAAATCTATGTATATGAACATAAGATGAAAATGGGCGAAATTAGATTATGAATTTCCATCTAATTCTTTAATTTTACGGCTTAGAAATCAAGTACAAAAGAAGTTATCGGAATAACACTTTGTAAAAAGAGTGTATTGGTAGCAAGGGATTTAACAACTAAGAACTGTCGAAATCGGACCATAACTTTACAAGCCCCCAGTTACTCGTATCATTTATGTTGACTTATTCAATTCAGATAAAATCTTTTCCAAATAATTATGAGCCCTTGTGCTCAGAAAGGGAAACATCGAGTCAAAACTTGCCTTCACCCTCATATATCTTTTATGCCATTTATATCCCATTTAAGGTTAATTTTAATGTAAATATCGCAGACACGATATAGAATATAGAAATAAATCTAAATAAGTCTATATTCTATAATATAAGATGATAAGAAATATGATTGTAATCGATACATGGTTTGGTTGTACAATAAATGTTGAATTCTTAAACAATTTTTAATATAAAAATTTGCCAACACCTGAAAGCAAGTCCTCGGCTTTAAGCTTTGCACATTGCGAGAATATAAAATGTTCGGATACACCCAATAGCAGCTCTTCCTTACTTCTGCTAATGACATTGTGAAAATGTGAAATAAAAAGAAATATTGTGAGCTACTATACTTAACCAAAAATGTTCCAAATTCCTACTTAAAAAGTGCACATTTGTTTAGATCTCTTTTGGAATAAAGAGTTTCGTGTTCTGTCAGGCTTGGACATTGCCTATGGTATAAATTTGGTAACTCGGTTATATAGGCTGACTTCGAAAGTGTCAATGTATGCATGCGATTAATGTACTATATAATGTTCTGCAATGCATCTGCAATATTTGTTACATTGCATCATGTTTTGAAGCACATAAACCTGGTAGTCGATGGGCAGTGGCAGCATTTTTCAATTTTGTTTGATATCGCATACTGACGATGTAATGATACTGCAGTCATATCGTCTCGGTACTTTGCAGTAGTACGTTTTCGAAGTCAGCCATATTTATAGTTATACGAGTATAAGTATTCATTATTCCGAATCGCAGGAATTCTCGCAAATAATTTCGGTACGCAGCTTATGCGTATCTAATAATAATAATTAAAATCCAGCAAGCTTCTATTAATTATATTAATAACAGTGATGAATAGGTTTTAAATAACATTTTTAGCATAAATTATTTAATGTACATATGTTGAAAACACTGTGGTATCGAGAAGTTCAATAATTGCATTATCAAAAAGTGTTTAACGTGGAATGTTCAATGAGAGTGAATAGTTGAGTACTATATTTGAATAGTTAAAATATATAAAACTGAAATTATGTAATATAAATATATTTATGTACGATAAATAACACATATTACATGAAAGTTATTGAGTTTAAGCTGATTTTATTATGCTAGTAGAGTTGTATAATAAACTATAAATTGCGTATGTATATGTATGTACATGTTAATATGTTATATGTAGGATTATTTATTTTAGCTAAGTAATTTCAAAAATCTCAAAACTAATTCTTAAATAAATGGAAAGTTATTATTTGTACGCAATTTGTATAAAAACCTAAACCTAAAGTAATTGTTAACTTTAAGATAAAGAGCAAAAGTATACGTTATTGAAGTGCACAGTTAAGCGTTAAATCATAAATATTAAGTTGAATAGAATTAAAGTGGAATATTGTAAATATTCGTGTATTACTTGAAGCACAAGAAAACATTATTATATATTATATTACCAAAATAACTGTACATATGTACTTGAATGCCTACTTTTTGACCAATCAACAGTTATGTTATGGCTACTTATTTAGTATGTATAAAAAGATTCTGTGAAATATTTGTATGTAAACTATTTGAGTGTTAATGTGCACTTATTTGCTGACTTCTTGTAGACTATATAATAAGATATATACAGTTACATACAGTGCGTACCGGATGCGTGCATTGTCAATGATGGCACCATCCAATCATAAAGTAAAAATCTTAAGAATGATACATATGATACATCAAAATAAAGGAAAAATCTTCTATTTTATTTTTGGAAACTTGAAAGTAATAAAAAATTAACTCACAGCGTAAAACTTAAAGAAATAACGCTCAACATACAAAATTCGTTCCACACAACTAACCGGATTTTTTAAAAAGCTAATGATTACTAATATTTCGTAGCATATCATTTTGTTGCTTCTGGTCGGATTGGTATAGAGGCGATAAGTTTTTGGTGGTATTGCGTTCCAAGCCTCCAAAATAGCCGTTTTGAGCCCAGCAACATTGGAATACTGCCTTTGGTACACTTTTCGACTGACTTCTTGTCGTACGTGCTCAATAACGTTCAGATCTGGAGATTGGGCAGGTGTATCCAGTACATGAGGGCAATTGTATATTAACCAAGTGCGAGCAATCTCCGATTTGTGCTTCGGATCGTTGTCTTGGTAAAATATAAAATTGTCTTTAATTCCCAATGTGACACATGACTGCTTTAAATTTTCCTTTAAAATGTCGACATATTGGAACGAACCATAATACCTTGCACAAAATGCAGGTTGCCCATTCCGTTAACCGATGTACATCCCCAAACCATTACTGACCCACCATCGTGCTTATGTGTTGCCCTAGTATGTTTTGGCAAGTAAGTTTCGTTGGGACGCCGCCATACAAAACTTCAGCCATCAGATCCGTGCAAGTTAAACTTGCTTTCTCCTGTGAAAAGAACCTTGAAAAAGAAGAAATAATACTGTTTTATGATTACCAAATCAAAATTGTGCCACTTACCCTTTGTTAAACCTCATCAGGTTTTTTCAAATGCAATTTCGCGAATTCTAGCCTTTTCCTTCTATTTTTAAGGATATTTACGGCTTTTTGAACCTGAAACCTTATTCCCTTTTTCATTTTCCAATATGTTTCTTACATTTTCCTCCGAGGAAAAGGAATTTTTTTCAACAATTTTCAGTATAATGTTTACTTCGGCTTGTCTTAGCTTCTTTCCTTGATCTTCTTAATTGGCGTAGACACCGCTTACGCGATTATAGCCGAGTTAACAACAGCGCGCCAGTCGTTTCTTCTTTTCGCTACGTGGCGAAAAGGGGGGTCTCTCATCCGAGGCTGTGTTTTCTTTTTCATTGGATTTGTTTTTTACGTGGCGGGTCCCAAACCCAGCGCACAACCCTATGCAGGGGATGTTTCGCCTTCTCACATTAGTTCGCCTTCGAACGGATGTTCTTAGGCTACCCAGAGGATACTTGGTCAAAGACCGGAAGTAGTGAGCTGCTTGAGCCATGTGTAAAAGAATCGTTTCTGGCCACTCCTTTCCTTGATCAGCTCTACTAATATTATTAATCCTATTTTCCTTTTCAAACTTTTTTATAATATCAAAGACAGTTGAAGTAGTCCTTTTCACAATCTCCGAAATATCTTTAATGATTTTTCCTTCTTCCCGTAACTGAATAACAAGCTTCCGAATTTCGGTACAAGTATGAGTACGCGGGGGCGTCATATTGTCGTGTAGCTTACTCACAAACTCACCGGTAACTACTAATATACAGAAAAGAATATTCAGTGTTTGTTCAAGTGGCATTCCACAAAGATCAGAAGTACAGTTACTTGTAGAAGCTTACTTATTTTACGCAGTGAATAAATTTATTACTATTTTTAAGTTTCCAAAAATAGAATAGAAGATTTTTCCTTTAATTTGATGTATCATACATATGTATCATTTTTAAGATGTTCACTTTATGATTGGAGAGTGCCATCATTGGCAATGCACGCATCCGGTTAGACGTGTGAGTCACTGTATGTTTGATCGAATGTTAAATTATGTTGTGCATTTTGAAAAATAATAAATATCAAAAAAATATCTTTCATTTGTTTCTGTATGTTTTTGGCATATTTAGGTCTAGCGGATTCTACTGTTTATTCCATATTCGCAACTATCCTACTACCTATGTAAAGAGAAAAAATATTTTAGTATTATAATATTAAAAATTGAATTCTGCTGCATCCAGTTAAAAGCATTAACTTTTTGATCGAGTTAGAGCACCAATGGTAAGTGCAAAATTGTTATTTATTTCCATTCGGTTCAACTTAGAGATTTCAGTTAGGCAAGTTGATTGATTGAATCCTAATTGTTTCTTCTCCAATGAAATCTAAAAATGTGTAAAATAAATGGTAAGTAAATTTAGTTTTCTCCTACCTGGAAATGCAGAAAGACCGTATGTTACCTAAAAATTTAACACCTAAAATTTTGCCTGTGGCTCCATATTTTATTTGATCACAGCGATACAAGTTGAAACCTATAAATATCAAATTTGTCGATTTTTCGGAAATTTAATATAAATTTATAATGGCTAATTGCGAATTATTATTTAACTTTATTAAAAGCTGTTTGTCGAAATGGAAGAGTACGTTAGGCTTAAACTATTAAATGCTCAATTGCATTTCTTCTGTCTTATCTGGTCTGCAGTATAATTGTATGTATTTGCATTCCAAAATATTATTAATTAAAAGAGCCGACTACCTGTTTTTGTAGCTAAGGTATACATTAAATCATATTACAGTACATTTTTAAACAAGTGAAAATATTTTTTCGCGTAAAAACGAAAATGTTATATTGTATTAAGCGTATATCAACATAAGAAGTTAAATAAATAAAATATAACTAGATTTGCTAAAAGCATTATTATTACCCCAAACTATTACATACGACTAGGCGCTTTAACTATCCATGTTGTCATTTGAAAAAACAAATTTACTCAAATACATCCCCAAATTGAAAACACCACGTTTGGCTTAAAGATAAATTCAGTTTAAAGGACAAACAATTTACTTTTATTGCACATAAAACAAAAAAGAGAAAAATAATTTTTGATATAAACTGAACGAAAAGGCGTGTGATGCTATGTGCCATACAAGTATATTTCGTATATCGACCATACTACACTTTTCTCACAATATTACAAGTATTTTTCGGTGAATATTACTGTCGGTTTACTTCAGGAATTATATTCCACTTTTTAGTTTGAAATGCTTCCCCTATATACCCTGAACAGGGTGTATTTAGTTTGCCTGAAGTTTGTAATACCCAAAGGGAAACGTTAGAGACGCTATAAAGTTTATATTTAAATGACCAGCAAGGCAAAATCAGTCGATTTAGCGATGTCCGTCTGTTTGTCTGTATATATACGAATTAGCCCCTCAGATTTTCGATATGAAATTTTGCATCAGTCCTTTTCTCAACCAGAAGCTCAACATTTCTCGGAACGGCCGATATGTGATGACTATAGCATATAACTGTCGTACAAACTGAACAATCTGAATCAAGTATTTGTATGGAAATTTATCACCTAAAACTAATCAAGATAAATATAGGGTTATATATATATATAAACGATCAAGATAACGAATAAAGTTGAAATCTGGTTTGTCTGTCCGTCCGTCCGTTCTTTTCTTAAAAAATGGGCGTGGCCCCGCTATCTAACAAGTTTAATGTACATATCTCCTAAACCACCTAAGCTACAACAACCAAATTTGCCGAGTACAAATCTTATAAGATTTTTTACCGACAGTGTAAAAATGATTGAAATCCGAGGATAACCCGCTCACTCCCCATATAAACCATATACTGTTAAAAACTACTAAAACCGCGATAAATCATTCACTAAATACGCCAGAGATATTAAATCTCACCACCGAGATGCTATAAGAGAGCTTTGTTAGAATCGATGTGAAAATTAAACGATGGGCGTAACGCCGCCCACTCTTTTGTAAAATCGCATATCCCGACTAACCGATTTCGATAAACCTAACACTCTTCTTACATTTTCATACCTCAGTATGAAACGAAATCGGACAACAATCACGCCTACTTCCCACATAGAACAATTTTAAATTCCCCTTGATTCGTTCAGCTTTTAGTGCGCAAATGAAAAAGCAATTAATATAACTACATACAACTTTTCACGAATAATATCTTTGGTGTGTGCCACCTTATGACCAAAAACTGTTTAGGTCCTATAAAAAGGGTTCAAGCATCTTTTTGATCGAAAATGTCGACCATTCCTTCTTGTAATGGTATGTTTGTATGTAAAAAAGGAGGATGGATTCAATGCTTCCCTTAACCCCCATATACATATGTAGTTAATATAAAGCTTTCGAACTTCCGGGTGACTTTGTACCGCATACAAGTATATCGGCCAATATCGTGCCCAATGAAAATAAGAAAGCGTTTTTTACTCTTAAAAGTGTATCTTTGTGCCTAAAAAAATAGATCTGAGCGAAAATTTAGCCTAGCCCCCATGTAACTAATATCCAGATTTTCGAACATTCGGCTTTACTATACATATGATTGGTTTTACTCCTTAAAGTATTTTCTTGGCTTTGATTCGTGTAAGTTGCAAAAGTATAAAATCTTCGACGCCTAAACTAATTCTTACTTGTTTCAATAGCCTTTTTTGACAGATCTCGAGTGAGTCGTGTCAAGCTGTCATGTTATTTTTTTGCAGTATTGTTTGGGATTTCATTATGGAGAGATTAACGCCTCAACAACATTTACAAATCGCTCAACTTTCTTACGAAAATTCACGTTCTGTACAGTATGTGTGTTCGGGCGTTTCGCTCAACATAATCGGCCTACTGAGCGTACTATTCGCAACGCCATCACCCATCTTGAGACCCATCATTCATTATTGAATAATATTTGATTGAATAGACCACGTCCAGCACGCTGTGAAGAAAATATAGCAGCCTTAGCCTTAGTGCCTAAGAAGATTGTGGAGAGTTGATTCGGCGCCGCTCGCAGCAATTTGGACCGACGAATGGAACGACTTGGAGCATTTTACGTCGATATCTCAAATTGGAAGCGTACAAAATACAGCTTGTACAAGAACTGAAACCGCTCAACCTTCCCAAGCGACTTCGCTTCACATTAAGGGCTCTTGAAGAGTTAGAAGAAGACCCGAAGTTTTCCAGCAAGGGACCGGTGGAATCATTGGTCCATATTTCTTCAAAAATTATGCCTGGGAGAACATAACCGTCAATGGCGACCGTTATCGCGCTATGATAACTGACTATGTTTGATGCCTGAAATTGAAGCTCGTGATCTCGCCGACATTTGATTTCAACAAGACGTCGCCACTTCCCACACATCGCATCAGTTAATGGATTTATTGTGATAACACTTCGGTGAGCAGATAATTTCATGGTCATTGGTAACCAAGATCGTGTGATGTCACACCATTAGACTTTCTCCTGTGGGGATATGTAAAATCTAAAATTTAAGCGGACAACCCTACTTCGAATCAAGCCTTGGAACAAAACATTGCTCGGGTCATTCGCCAGTTACCAGTCGAAATGTTCGAATGAATCATCGAAAATTAGACTAAGCGGATGGATCATCTGAGACGTAGCCGAAGAAGAATAAATGGCAAAGACTGTTCATTCAAATGATAATAAACATTACCCACTAAATTTTAAGTATCTGTGTTTTTTTCGTTAAAAAAGTAGGGAACCTCAAAATGGATCGCCCTTAATAAAGTGTTGCTGACATACAAAATGACCAATCAAAATCAAGTTTAATTTAAAATATATTTATCTCTTGTTATATACATAAGTATGTACATACGTATATAGATTCATACCCTAGCGTTCAAGGTGTACGGACGTGTTTTGAAATTAGACATTAATACGAGTATAAAAAATCGAGTCATATTAAATCAGCGGCCAATACCAAAAAATTTCTACTAGGCACGCCAAATGGTAAAAAGCCAGAAATTCTTGATGGCAACAGATTTGCCTTTCTGAGTAAAGAGCCTAACAAAAAATTATTCAAGAGATAATTATCAAAGAGATTGGAACTTATTAGATTTCTGGATGAAACTAATATTGATGTAATGCTATCGTCAGAAACTCATCTTACGAACAAAATCAATTTATTTATACCTGGATTTAGACTCCATGTTACAAACCACCCAGACGGAAAGGCACATGGAGGAACAGTAGTGCTGGTCAGAAAACGGTTAAATTACCACGCATTAGAATTAGAGATTAGAGATTTGCATTGTAATTGCCACACGTTTTGGGGTTCACGACTAATTAATCCGAAAGGACGACAACTGTATCACACTATTATAAATAGGCACAATAACCTTGACATAATATCTCCTGGTAAGCCGATATATTGGCCTTGTGATCGTAACAAAATACCAGATTTAATTGATTTTGCTGTAATCAAAAATATATATAAATCGCACAAAACAGTTGATACCTGTACTGATTTATCATCTGATCACTCCCCTGTACTACTAGAGATATGTGAACAACCTATATTCGTTGATCCAAAAGTAGGTCTAACATCTTATAAAACGAATTGGCTAAAATAAAAAAAATACGTGAGTAGCGGATATGGAGATATTGACAAAAGCATGAGAGAACTCAATGATCTAATAACTAACGCAGCTGTCTTAGCAACACCAAACAAAACCTATAAGCCGCTTGGTTTCAGAAAAATCTCTAATAGAGAAATTGAAAAGCTTGTAAATGAAAAAAGGCGTGCAAGACGAGAATGGCAGATAATTCGCTCCCCTTCCACTCAGCTTCAACTAAAATCAGCTGTGAGAAAATTAAAAAAAGCGCTTAAACGTGAGGAAGAATTCAACACTGAAATGTATGTATATAAAGAAGCTGTGTCCAAATTCGAGCAAGCAAAATTCCCTTTGGAAAGCCCAAAAGACCATGAAGCCACTAACTGATTCCAACAGGCCTATTCGAGACATGGGTGGAAATTGTGTTCGAAGTGACGAGGAAAAGGCTAATTGTTTTGCAAATCACCTAGAAAAGGTATTTCAACCTAATTGCCCAAAGAACAACTTTGAGCTGTCAAGCTAACCCAACACGGTTAACGAGTCACTCGATTGTTCTAAGACTTCTCCTTTTGAAATTATTAGAATAACAAAAGAACTTACCCCAAAAAAGTCACCAGGACATAATAATTTTCCCCAAAAAATGCTAATTGAGTCACCAAATATTGCTGTAGAAGTGCTCTCTTTGCTCTTCAATGCAATTCTTAATATCGGGTACTATCCTAATTCATGGAAAAAGTCGCAGATTATCTTGATAGATAAACCTGGGAAAGATTTAACACAGCCGTCTTTCTACCCTGTCTTTCTAAACTATTTGAAAAAGTGTTACTATCAAATATGACTCCTTTCCTCCACGAAAATAATATAATACCAACGCACCAATTCGGGTTTCGTGAAAAACATAGCACGATAGAGCAAGTACATACATAAATAGAATTACTAATGAAATAAGAAAAGCATTTGAGCACAGAGAGTACTGTTCAGCTATATTTCTAGTCGTGGCTCAGGCGTTTGATAAGATGTGGCATGTAGATTAAAAACATTCTACATTTAAAATTGTATAAAACATTGGAGTCTTATTTAAAAAATAGAAAATTTATGGTAAAAGTGGGAGACTTCATATCTGATGAACGACAGATAAGGTACACCAGCACCACAGGGCAGAGTTTTGGGCCCAACTCTATACATCATATATACAGCCGATCTTCCAACAGCTAATAAAGTATTAACATCAACTTTGCGGATGACACAGCTTTAGTGAGCCGTAACGAATGCCACATAATAGCATCAAGAATAAAAGCCGAGCACTTAAGGTCTATCGAAGAATGGCTAGCCAACTGGCGTATAAATGTAAACGAACAAAAATGTAAGCATGTTACGTTTTCGCCTAGAGCGAAAATGTGCCCGGCAGTAAAAATAACCAATATTTTAGTACCCCAAGCGAATGAAGTAACTTATCTTGGTATTGACCTAGATAGAAGACTTACGTGGAGAAAACATATATCTTGTAAAATAACTTGAATGAAGATAAGAGCTGCAAATTTATATTGGCTTTTAAACAAAAACTCCAAACTTAGCCTAAACAACAAAGTTATTTTATATAATGCGGTCATAAAGCCGATTTGGATGTATGGCATTCAACTGTGGGGTACGACCTGTGCAACCAATGTTGATATAATACAAAGGTTCCAATCGAAAATGCTTAGAACAATCACGGGTGCACCATGGTACATGCGTAATGAAAATATTCATAAAGACCTTGGTATTTCTATGAAAAGGAAAGAAGAAGAAGATAGCATAATTAAATATACATATGTACATATGTGTATCTCAACTCAGAGATTACCCAAACCGTTTGGCTAATGCTTTGCTACCTTTCTGCGATCACACACGCCATAAAAGAAGAGATACGCCTGCGTACTAAGGAGCAACGTATCACCAAAACAGCTCAATCATTTGCTTGAGCTTGTCTTGTTATACTCTCGCAACAAAGTTGCTAAGGAGAGTATTATAGTTTTGTTCACATAACGGTTGTTTGTAAGTCCTAAAACTAAAAGAGTCAGATATAGGGTTATATACTTATACCAAAGTGATCAGGGTGCCGAGTAGAGTTGAAATCCGGATGTCTGTCTGTCCGTCCGTGCAAGCTGTAACTTCAGTAAAAACTGAGATATCATGATGATCGTGGTACACGTATTTCTTGGCTCCATAAGAAGGTTAAGTTCGAAGATGGGCAAAATCGGCCCACTGCCACGCCCACAAAATGGCGGAAACCGAAAACCTATAAAGTGTCATAACTAAGCCATAAATAAAGATATTAAAGTGAAATTTGGCACAAAGGATCGCATTAAGGAGGGGCATATTTGGACGCAATTGTTTTGGAAAAGTGGGCGTGGCCCCGCCCCCTACTAAGTTTTTTGCACATATCTCGGAAACTACTATAGCTATGTCAACCAAAGTCTACAAAGTCGTTTTCTTCAGGCATTTCCATATACAGTTCAAAAATGGAAGAAATCGGATAATAACCACGCCCACCTCCCATGCAAAAGTTATGTTGAAAATCACTAAATGTGCGTTAACCGACTAACCAAAAACGTCAGAAACACTAAATTTTACGAAAGAAATGGCAGAAGGAAGTTGTACCCAGGCTTTTTTTTAAATTTAAAATGGGCATGGCGTCGCCCACTTATGGACCATATACCATATCTCAGGAACTACTCAACCGATTTCAATGAAATTCGGTATATAATATTTTCTTAACACCCTGATGACATGTTCGAAATATGGGTGCAATCGCTTCACAACCACGCCTTCTTCCAATATAACGCTATTTTGAATTCTATCTGATGCCTTCTCTGTATAATAAATACATTAGGAACCAATGATGATAGCGGAATAAAACTTTACACAAATACGGTATTTGAAAAATATGTAAATGACGGATAATGAAATCTCGATTATCACTTTATCATGCGAGGGTATAAAATGTTCGGTGACACCCGAACTTAGACCTTCCTTACTTGTTTTTTTTTTTCAAAAACGTTTCGTAGTGCCATAACTACACTTTTACTCTTCATGGATTTCGCATAAATTTTCATTTTAGGTCACGGAAAGGATTTATATCCTGCACACCACGATGAGCCATAGTTTCATCAGTCTCTACTTCGCCGACCTGCAGGTTTTTTAAATTGAATTTTTTTCTTATATTATTTATGTTTTGTATTCTTAGAATATCTATAAAAAGCATGTAAAAAATTGATAGTCAAAATAATATTTGTTTTTTTTTATCGCGTCAAAAAATACCTATAATTCGGGCTTCTAAACCAGAATACCCCATTAAGTTTTGTAGCTCGAATTATCTTCTCTAGCAGCAGATTGGAGGTGGCAGCTTTCAAATCGACGAAAAGGTGGTGTGTGTCGATTCTCTTCTCACGGGTCTTTTCCAAGATTTGGTACATCGTGAATATCTGGTCGATTGTTGATTTTCCAGGTCCAAAGTCACACTGATAAAGTGCAATCAGTTTGTTGACGATGAGCTTTAATCTTTCACACAATGCTCTCGATAGAACCATATATGCGATATTTAAGAGAATTATTCCATGGTGGGATCTCCCGTTTTGTGGATTGGACAGAGCACACTTAAATTCCAATCGTTGGGCATGCTTTCTTTCCACCATATTCGAAAAAGAAGCTGATGCCTACTCTTTATCAGTTCTTCGCCCCCGTGTTTGAAATGAGCATCGGTAACCAGATAACCTCTGGGGGTTCTATAAGAGTATGCTTCGGTCTTGAAACCTTCTGTTAGGCGCCGACTCTTTTCGTAGAATTTTCGAGTATTATCCCTGCGGCCAGCTTGTCAAGCTCTTCATACTCACGCATTTCGGTCTTTCTCTTTTTCTGCATGCAAATGCGCCTCGTTTCCTTCTTCAACTCTCCGTATCTATCTCACTCCGCACGTGATGTAGTTATCTCCGATATATATTAATCTATATATATATTTTTTTGGAATATCTTTTTATTTATTGAATCTGTTTTTGTTTTAAAAGCCTAATAATATGTTATAAAATCTTAAATCTATTTAAAAACAAGTAAGGAAGGTCTAAGTTCGGGTGTCACCGAACATTTTATACTCTCGCATGATAAAGTGATAATCGAGATTTCATTATGCGTCATTTACATATTTTTCAAATACCGTATTTGTGTAAAGTTTTATTCCGCTATCATCATTGGTTCCTAATGTATATACTCGTATTATACAGAGAAGGCATCAGATGGAATTCAAAATAGCGTTATATTGGAAGAAGGCGTGGTTGTGAACCGATTTCACCCATATTTCGTACATGTCATCAGGGTGATAAGAAAATATTATATACCGAATTTCATTGAAATCGGTCGAGTAGTTCCTGAGATATGGTTTTTGGTCCATAAGTGGGCGAGGCCACGCCCATTTTCAATTTTTAAAAAAAGCCTGGGTGCAGCTTCCTTCTGCCACTTCTTCCGTAAAATTTAGTGTTTCTGACGTTTTTGGTTAGTCGGTTGACGCACTTTTAGTGATTTTCAACATAACCTTTGTATGGGCGGTGGGCGTGGTTATTATCCGATTTTTTCCATTTTCGAACTGTATATGGAAATGCCTGAAGAAAACGACTCCATAGAGTTTGGTTGAGATAGTTGGAGTAGTTTCCGAGATAAGTACAAAAAACTTAGTAGGGGGCGGGGCCACTCCCACTTTTCCAAAAAAATTGCGTCCAAATATGCCCCTCCCTAATGCGATCCTTTGTGCCAAATTTCAATTTATTTATGGCTTTAGTTATGATACTTTATAGGTTTTCGCTCTCCGCCATTTTGTATGGGTGGCAGTGGGCCGATTTTGCCCATCTTCGAACTTAACCTTCTTATGGAGCCAAGGAATACGTGTACCAAGTTTCATCATGATATCTCAATTTTTACTCAAGTTACAGTTTGCACGGACGGACGGACAGACGGACGGACGGACGGAGAGACGGACGGACAGACGGACGGACAGACAGACATCCGGATTTCGACTCTACTCGTCGCCCTGATCACTTTGGTATATATAACCCTATATCTGACTCTTTTAGTTTTAGGACTTACAAACAACCGTTATGTGAACAAAACTATAATACTCTCCTTAGCAACATTGTTGCGAGAGTATAAAAATGTGAACAAAATGCGTTAGAAAGAGCAACAATTTTTGCAAACCACAAGAGATTTTATGTTAATTACATCACACCACAAGACTTGATAGATACACTAACGAAAATTATCAAACCTAATATCACGACCGCATTTCACACTACACTGGAAACCTGGTATGAAATTCATGATATTATAAACTCTTCATTTAATATAGCGAAAAAGGATATTTGTCAAAATCTATTAAAGGACATTACGAGTGAAGAGGATAGAGAAAATACAATTAAACATACGCATGAAAGAGCACTTAGAAACGCAAAAAATAATACATTAGAGATACTAGAAACTTGCTATTGGCCAAATATAAAAAAATGATGTAATCCGACTAACTAGAAATTGTAGCACTTGTAAAGAGAACAAACACATACGAAAAGTGAAAATTTCCACAAACACAGCCAATAATTCCAAAAAAGGCACCGAAAAGAAGGCAAGCCAAAAAGGAAAATGGTGTTCAATTTTAGAAAATTGACGCTAACTAAAAACTAAATTATAAGAGAAAAGAAAGCATCATAAGTAACATGCAAAAATAATTATTTACTATATAATATAAAAAGGTATAAATTATAAAGACAAAAAATTAATCAAACACATCCAATAATTAATTATTATAAGCCGACTTCAAGCCTAGATGTTTTGAAATGATGACACTTCACTTTAACAAAGGGGAGAGTTAAAGAACGTATTCCTTATAATAGTAACAAACATTAAAACAATCCTAAACAAACTAGTATACCGGTTATTGACATACTTGAATAAGCAGACACGCCTGTAGGTAGATTAGACGACACATTCATTGATATTTAGTATAAAAATATCCAGTCATTGAAAAGAAATGCACAACATACAAAGTTACTCCATTATCCTATCGTCAAGGCATTTTCGATATGAATAAAATCGTAAGTAAATGTGAAGATTAAATAATATTAACATCTAAATGTAAAAATAATTTAAGTAAATATATTTTTAAACAAGAACCTAATGACAATTGTATGTACAATACCAATGATCGAAGGTTACGAAGCCCATTGTAATGTTATCTAAGAAAATAACGCACCCATTATAGATTTAGGTCATGGTAGTGTCATATTACAAGGAAAACATATTTTAAACGAAAAATCAATTGAAGAGTTGAATTTAATCCAATTTAATGAAACAATTATTATTGATTCAGAAGTATTCCACAACCAGGAACAAGAAATTAAAGATTATATTATAGCTAATGGAAACGAAAGAATTCACGTTCTTGAAATATTGGAATCAGAAAACGAATATCAATTTGAAAACATTAAAAAATTAAATAAATTTGTAATACTATTTGAAGAACACCCAATCAAGAATATGTTCATAACTATAGGAGTACTTGTAGTCCTAGGATTAAGTATATTTGTATAATATTCAAACTATATATAATATATCAAAAAACTGTATATGTGTGAAACTACAACGCTACCATAGAACGTGTAGGAATGACTCATCTATTCAAGACTGAAGTATAGATCAGGAGATCTATTTTTCACAAGAGAGAGGAGAGTTAATACTTTAACCTTTAACCACAACCTTATGTTTCAGTAAACATTAAAGAAAAATCATCAAAACAACTTTATCTTAGAACAATAGAAGCGCACTATCAGTACAACAAACAATAACAACCCAAATAGTTATTTACTAGTAAACAACCAGCATCTCAATAGTATGAGCAGCGATAAGCATAGCCTATATAAGCAACTGGAACAATAGCCTCGAAGTCATTTTATCATTATTGACTGCCGAGTAACAAGTTACCACTTGTAACACTTGTACAGTTTAAGTGTAATATATTCAATATTGAAGTACATGTGTATACGGTGAAATATTATACAAATAAAGGATCAGTCAGAACCAATCTCATTGGCTGACTTAAAATTATATATTTATTTTATTCCTAACGAGTAAATAAATTAACTCGCGCAGTCGGAGTCGGAGTCACAAAATGAGCTGTAACTCGGAAAATTATTTGAATTTTGAAAAATCCTCTTAGGGAAATTGAAGGGCTATGCTATAAAAATATGCAAAAAAAATCGATTTTTTCGAATTTCTAAACCAGAATACCCCCTTAATCGAGCAGGCACAAATTTCTATAAGGGTGTACAGCTGCTGGCGTATGCCGATGGTATTGATATCATTGGCCTCAACACCCACGCCGTTAGTTCTGCTTTCTCCAGACTGGACAAGGAAGCAAAGCAAATGGATCTGGTGGTCAACGAGGGCAAGACGAAATATCTCCTGTCATCAAACAAACAGTCTTCGTACTCGCGACTTGGCACCCAGTCATGTCTGTTGACAGTCGTAACTTTGCAGTTGTAGATAATTTCGTCAGACTAAGTAGGCAATTGAGAAGTAAAGTCCTCTCTCGACGAACAAAAACAAAACTCGATAAGTCACTCATGCAGGGGCATGGACGATAACTACATACATTTGATGAGTCGACGTTGCGAGTTTTCGAGAAAAAGGTTCTGCGAAAGCTTTATGGTCCTTTGCACGTTGGCCACAGCTAATGTCGCCTTCGTTGGAACTATGAGCTGTATGAGATAATCGACGACATTAACATAGTTCAGCGAATTAAAAGACAGCGACTTTTCTGGCTAGGGCATGTCGTAAATATGGACGAAAACACTCACTCAAGCTCTGAAAGTATTCGACGCAATACCCGCCATGTGAAGCAGAGGAAGAGGAAGACCTCTACTCCACTTGGAAAGACCAAGAGGAGAAGGACCTAACTTCGCTTGGAATCAGCAATTAGCGCCACCTAACGAAAATAAGGAATGACTGGCGCGCTGTTGTTAACTCGGCTTTAATCGCGTAAGCGGTGTCTACGCCGGTAAATGATATTATTGATATGCCACATATTAAAACAATATTCCCTGGGTTTTATAAAGTGCTTCATTGGATAATCAAAAATCCTTATACTAGCGATATTCGGAGCTCGGTCTAATTTTTAGCCCAAAATTTATCTAATTTAGGCAAATTTTCAATGATATAACTCACATATCAGTCAATATATAGCGTATAAAGTCAGCCGGAAGTTCGAAAATCATTATATCAGGAATATTTATTCGATCCAATTCATTTTAGATATAGAGATATAGTATTATCAGGAAAAGATTCTCTCAGAATTTCAATTGTATATCCCATACATTGACCGATATTTTCGGTCAAAAGTCAAATATAGGACGTTTTGATTGTTCTAAGCGAATTTGATGAAATTAGCTTGAATAATTTGCCTGAGATATGTACATGAAATCCATTAGAAGGCGGTGCCACGACCACTTTTCCAAAATGTTTAGCCCGGCGTATTGTGGGCGTGACAGTGGTCCGATTACGCCCACTCGCCGTCCATTTTTTCCTAGGAACACGTGTACAAGCTTCGTCAAGATATCTTACTTTTTTACTCAGGGTATCGCTTGCAAAGACGGATGGGCAACTCATCTCAGCATTCCGATCATTTATATGTATAAGTATATTATTTTCTATCTATCTTAATTATTTTTGTATGATACTCAAAACTTACAAAAGTATAAAAATTAATCGCATTATTGCGAATATACGTTTTTATGATACTTTAGAAGTATATTAGTTTCACACTACATACAAATACTTATTTCCTAAAGTTGCTGCTGTACCCTGTTCAAAGAAATATGTGTGTATGTGTGTATATTATATATGTAATAAATATATTTCGAATTTTTGACACTTATTTTTGATACATACTTATGTAGTAGGTGCAAATGAATTTTGTTATAATATTATTTTAATATGCCAATAAAACACTTAGGACCACAGACGGTAAAACCGACCATACTCTTGCAACTTAAAAGAATCAAAGACAGGAAAATAATCAATCAGAGATACATATGTAGTATATACATATACTCTATATACAACAAATTGGGCATAAGATGGTAGTGGGCGTAGTATCGACCTGATTTTATCTTTTAACTATTATCATGCCACATGGAGTAATATAGTCAGCCGGAGATGTTCGAAAATCGTGATATTAGTTATATGGGGACTCGGTCAAGTTTCCGACCAATTTTATTTATTTAAGGCACATAGATTCACTGTTATGAGTAAAGCACGCTCTGCATATATCTTTATATTAGGTATATATGGATCAGGGAAGTATTGACTCTATTCAAAAACCATCAAAAATCTACTATAGATACTGAGGTCCAAATATTCAGTACCTAAGGCCTCATAAGGTGGCATACTTTAAAAGAATTATTAGTTTGTCCTGGAATTTTAAACTGTGTTATATGGGAAACCGGCCTGGTTATCCGATTTCGCCCATTTTCGTACTGTGACATGGGCATATAGAAGGATGGGACGTCCTAAATTTGGTCGAAATTGGTCGATCATATATCCCGAGACATATGATTTCCCCAAAATGTAGGCGGTGCTACGCCCATCATTAAATTTTTACTCCGGCTCCCATAAAGCCCTCTTATACCATCTTGGTGTAAAATTTAATGTCTCCTGCGAAATTAATTATTAATTTATTGCGTTTTAGTAGTTTTGAACAGTACCGTTATATGGGGAATGAGCGGGGTTATCTTCTGATTTCATCAATTATAACCTATATTTACCTCGAATACTTTTAGGTGAGACTTTACCGTTAGATGAACAAAGCTATTATACTCGTAGCAACATGTTGCGAGAGTATAAAAACTGCTAAAAACGCGATAAATCAAAAACCCAAAACTCCTGAGACATGATTCCGTCTGTCATAGAGTGCTCTAAATATTTACCTTTTGACAATATAACGGAGCCCCAACAATAGTTGCTAACTCTTATTTCTTCAAATGAGATAATTTTCTGCATTAAGAAACCATTCAACTAAAAGTGGGCTTTAACGCTGAACAAAATTTTATTGCGAAAATCGGGATCAATGGCTATCCAGTTTTGGGCACATTCAACGAACTTGCGATGCGTTCGACTTAAATTCTCGCACCAGTTTGATTTAGTAAGCTCGCTAACAAAAATCTTTCCGCAAATTTTGCATAAAGTGGAAGGACATAGCTTCAATATGAACTCATTCTTCGGTATTCCACAGCAGCAAAATCGTTCGCACTGCACGGCGTCTCTAGGGATATGCATTATTCACTTGTATGTTTGCTTGAATTACTGAGCGATTATGTCGGCTGAATATGTCGACTGAACCATTATTTTGGGAATAATATTGCCTCTCTGAAAATCACACGTCTAAAAAACACCCGTTAGTACTTCCTATGTATCTCCGTTTTCAAATATAACCACAGATAACATTTAGATATTGTGGAAGCAGGTTTAGTTTTGTTGTTATTGATATTTTGTTATTTTGTCGAGAATTTCCATTCACCGATTCGATATGAAATCAAAGAAAATCAGACTAACGTCCAATGGGCCTAGTTTTCTATAACAGCAAATGAGTAAACATACAAACATGTGAACTATCATCATTGCCGTCTTCTGATTTATTGACATGCCAAATATAGAAGCAAAAATCCTCTTAACAATGACATGTCCGACATACTCGCATATTACAAAGACATTTTCTTTGACATTAAGGATGCGTCAATGCAGAGGTTAGTGGCGAAAGTTGTTTGTGCTGTGCACAATGTTTCTCGGTGTCACACAAATTGCAAGTTTTTACGCAACGCCTCCATGTTCGGCATAGTCGATGATTTATCGACAAAACGTTACTTCAACAGTTTTATGTGGTAATTTATTGCTGATTCTCATACACAAATTGTTCGTTAGCAAATTACGTTTTTGTCAGCTTAATGTGCCTATTTTAAGATGCGCTTCCCTTGATTACAGATTGGCGCAAAACTTCGCCTCATTACTGTTTCGTCCAGCAACAACTTAGAACAGAGTCCTCATCAGATTTAATGTTGAGCAGCTGGATTTGATCAAACTTTCATTGAATTACTCAGCAAATTGTCAGAGTGTTCACATCATTACTCAGATAAATCATTTCTGCTGTTAATCTGTGTGATAAAACTACATATAAGCTCTTTAACAGAAACTTCGGTTGTGCGAGAGCGATATTTTATATGTTATTGTTATCCAAACAGCTAATGTGTTCTTCACTTCTCTTTCTAGAGCAACCGTTATATGAAAAATAATTGCTATAGATCCAACCCATCAAATTCAATCACATCTCATAAGAAATGTTCTGCCGTTATATGTATGTGTATCAAACTTGTTTTGATAATTTGCATATGTGGACCCCAGTGCCTATGGCTGAATTTCTACAATATATGAGTTATCTTACTGAAATTCAGAGAGCATTTGTGTCTAGGAATGATATGTCTTGATGACTAAAATGGATAAAATGATACCGCTAACCATCTCATATGGGTATGGTATACATTTGGTAATTTTCGTTATTCTTGCAATTTTATGCCGAATGTGTTGGTCAAGGAGTGAATTAACTTCATAAAATTGCGAGGAGGCATATCTCGAGTAGACTTGGGTAAAGCCCATGCACTTATATTTCACTCATATACATACGTAATATACTGAATTTATGCTTTTTGGCTAAATATTTAGTATATATCACATATGCATGTGTTTAGTTAACTAAAGCTTAATTTAAGCTTAATTTAAATATACCATAAATAGTTCGGAGATGAAGCAAAATATAGTAACGAAACGTAGTAAGTCTACGTTATATGATTTTGTAATAGAAAGTTTTGCAACACCTGCGATTATTTCTCCGCTTTACTTATATACTTGTATGCAAGTAATCAAATGGACAATAATTATGGTGATGGTATTTCGTAATTCAACTAAACTGAAAACGTACGGAAACAAAGAGCATTTAAAAAGCTCTCGTTGAAGAGCTAAATTTGAATGGTTATTTTTATTTTCAGGAATGTGAAAAATCTGTCCATTATATACAACATATGTATAATCTATAAAGTTTATTGAAAACGAAATATATCGGTAGTTAAGTTAGCTGTGTTAATGCAACGATGTGGATTCGTTTTATTTGTAAATGTCGTAAATATTTTAGAATAACTTACTTGCTTGATATTTTAACATATTTCAACAACGATGTTAACTTATAGATAAAACTTCCAGACCAGAAAGTGAGAAATAGTTTGGAGACACTGTTTATTTTACGTTACTCAAACTCCTCAAGAATGGTAAAAACAGTCAAATCCAATATTCAGTTTTAAAGCAAGCAGCTAGAAATACCCACATCTGTAAAAAAAATCCATAAAAAGCATTAGCAATTATCGTGAGAGCCTCGACTTCCTCACTTGTAGTTCACTCGTGTTGAATGGTTGCTCATTTATGTTCTGTTGACACGAACAAGGACAACTAAATAAATAGTCAAAATAAAAAGAAAGAAGTGTGTTCTTTTGCATCTCTATTAATATATTATGTACGTTTACACTTACGCGCGTGTATGTGTGCAAAACAAGGAGGACAGCAGGGAACAATAAAAGGCTCATGAAAGGTTAAAGACTGACTGTGTTCTTCTGTCTGGCAGCAGCGACAGCAGCGGCAGCTTATGTATTTTTATTCATATATTAATATACTCTTATAATGCCATCCACACTTGTTGTTGTTATACTCGTATGTATATACTATATATGTTGAATGAATGTGACTTGGCCATGTTTTATAGCATTTTGCTCTGCGTTAACACTTGTGTTGGTAGCTTTAAGACATCTTGGGGAATATCCCTACTATCAGTATGATTTTAACTTTTCATAAAGAAATTAACGAATATTTATTATTGTTATGTGTTGGCTGCCGATATCATGGTGGCAAACAAATTAAGAAGTAGAGATATTCAAGATAAAAACTTTGTGCATCAAACAAAAACTAATTTGAACGATGTCCAGCTAAGCTTCTCACACTATAATGAATGCCGTTAGTCTATCCAACACTGGAACAATGAATGAACAATGCTAACGAATTTCACGAAAAAAATTGTCGGGTCAAAAAACCGCTCGCCTTGTTGAAATGATGGCTGTTGGAAATATAATTTTGAACATTAGTTGACATAATGTTGTATACGTAGGTTGCTATATATATTTCTGGCCTAATAATGTAAATAGGCATATTTATCAACGAAAATGTTTTATTATTTTTTTATTTTTTTTATTTTTATTTTTGTTTTTTTGTCGATTGCTGTTTTGTTTCGGGCTCATACGCATAGATCCATGATTAGTCACCTGTGACGATCTTATAAACGTCTTTGGAAGCACCGCGATCGTATTTTTTCAGCATTTCTTTACACCAATCCACACGAGCCTTCTTTCGAGCGATTGTCAAATTGTGCGGGATCCAACGAGAACAAACCTTTTTTACGGCCAGGTGTTCATGCAATATCGAATGTATGCTGGTGGGAGAAATGCAAAGGCATGCCTCTATCTGAAGGTATGTTACATGACGGTGTTGCATTATCAGTTCACGTACGGCATCGATGTTTTCTGGCACAACGGCTGTTCTTGGACGACCTTCACGGAATTCGTCTTTGAGCGAGCGTCGGACACGATTGAATTCGTTGTACCAGTTTTTCACAGTGCTATAGGATGGTGCTTCATAGCCATACAAAGATTTTAGTTCACTGATGCACTCTTGTCGTGATAATCCACGTCGAAAGTTGTGAAAATGATCGCACGAAAATGTTCACGAGTTAATTCCATTTTTTGGCCGAGATGAATTTTTTTAATTCCCTGTAAATAAAACAATTCACGATTAAATGACAAAACGTTCTGAGTGATGTTATGCTAAAAAATGTCAAACTTTCCAATGGAAATGTCAGATTGCACCTGGCAACACTTAGTGTTACCCTAGGCCAGAATATATATAGCAGCTCTCGTAGCTGGCATTTTTTGGTAACAAAATGGAAGTTTGAAAATAAATACCTTTTGTACTTTTCTTCTTCAAAACTAATGGATAAATCTTTGTTAATTTCCGTTAAAAAAACGCAAACAATCTGCGCTTACATAAATTATATTTCGTGATTAGAAAATAGTTTGAACTTTTCATTGTGTCAAAATAACAAAATGATATGCTGCGGCTTATTTTATAAAGTTTATTACTTGCCATTTCTCAGCTCACAAAATCATATAAAATAAAGCCATATATGTACATCACTGTCACATTACAAGTCTTGCATTGTTAGCACATAACTCACTAAGTCACGCGTAAGCAGAGGTAATTTATCACATGACCGACCTGACATTTTTATACCCGTGCAAAACTTGTTGGGATTTTTAGTATAGTTTTGTTGGAGATATATAAAACGGATATATGTATAAGTATATAAAATATATTGAAATATAAACTACACATGCTGCTCAGCACTGGTTGTTAAAATCTGTAAAAAATTTTTACAATACCTGAAATCCGATCGTAGAATGGCAATTTTTAATATTCCTATAACCATTTTTTCAAAAACAATAATTTACTCCAAATTTACTATCATAGAAAAAATGTTGGTTCATAAATTGTTCCTACTCAAAAAAAAACTCACGAAACTCTGTCTTTCACAACTCTTCTTTTAAAGCGACTAAAAATCTTCGTGTACTTACATTTGAAATAAATACTATAGACCGATTTTTTTGGTTCAACCCGAATCGGGGCTTTCCATATTTGATCACCTTATATCACAGTTTTCAGAATCTTGTACATGCTGGATTGTAGTAAAGAGAAAATTCGTATGAAATTGCGGACAGCAGCGCCCAAATACAGACAACAACCGCTGTAGCTTGACATTTTAATGAAAGAAAAAATGAATGTAAAATTTTCATGTGCACATAGTACATACCACATATGTATGTATGTATATTATGATAAGACCGTTAGTTTTATTAAAGCCTTTTAATTGAAGACTCTTCCAGTAAAAGTTAAAATGTACAAATATTATTTTAAAATTTGTGTAATATTTCCTACTAAAATATTTGTTTTTTAATTTGTAATTTTAAATGTTGTTTTTACTACTTCGCGGCTGCACACAAGCTGCAATAATATAAAGGATGTGTAATGTGCAATTTGAGCTCGATATCTCAAAAACTATGGAACTACTTCACGAATAAACAGACGCACGGAATGGTCGAATCCATCTGTCAAACTAAGTAATTGAAGTGCCAACAAAGCTTTTCTAGACCGAGACAGTTCGATGTAATGTTTTATTCGATGATTTCACTTTTTTGTACTTTTTGTGGCTAAAACAATCACCAACCTTCTACAAATTATCAGTAGGAATCGTACCTACGGCGTGTCATTGACGAGATCGTGAGCTTTGCTCTAAAGAGTGTATGAAATTAAGCATACAGGCTATTCTTCATAAGTAGCCGCTTGTTTCGTTTGAAGTTAGAGTTCTTATTAAAAAACCTCCTTTACGTTACAGTTTTACAGTCTTTTTTACATATGATGATGTCTCGTAATTAAAGACACCAACGAAAATTGTCATTAAAATGTTCGCAAATTTTTCTTCATTAGCCATCACTCACATACAAAACTACAAATATCTTTCGAATGAAATCGTACACCGACCACTTAGAAATGTTACTTACTCTTGCTTGGATTCAACAGAGAAGTTCTTTTGCATAGTTTGAACGTGTACCAAATATGTAGGTTGGCTTTTACATTTCGGGATTTGAGAACAAAAACAAATTTTAATCATCGGAAATCGCTTTATAGCTGTTCAAAATATACTTCATGACTCTCTGATTGAACTATTGTCAAAATATGAGTTTTGAACGCATGAACCGCCTCTTCAGGAGTCGAAAAACTTTGATATCTTACTTTATTTTGTTCGAACGGGAATAAAATGAAATCATTCGTAGCCAAGACATGCGGAGTATGACCCACCAAATCGATGTTTTGAGTGCTCAAAAATGCATTATGGTGGTGAAGAGTGATTCGTCTTCGGCGGTTAGTTTTTCTGATTTCTTGAAAGACAACTGGCAAACAAATGGTTGTATAACGCACAGAATTTACTGTTCTGCGTTTTTCCAGTGGAATATATATATATACATATATATAGTATATATAAAAAGGCAACCATTTTCTTGGAAGTGTTTCGTGCGGAAACAACTTTTGTTGGACTCGGCTCATCTTGAAACACCCATCATCCAGGTAAGTAAACAAGACCTTTTGAATAGCACCCCTAGCACCCCTGGTGGCACCATCTATATGTCGACTGGTGCGTTAGAATCTGCCATCTTTATTGAGTGTCCAGTGAGAATGACATTTCATAGATTGGAAGTGAAGTTATTATGTTTTAAGTGTCGGTATGTTTGTGTTATAGGTGAAATTTAAATTTTGTTTTAAAATTGGTAAAACTTTTACCGAAACGTTTCAATTGACGAAATCAGTTTATGACGATGATTGCCTATCCCGTAGCAGAGTGCACGAGTGGTTTCAACATTTTCAAAGTGGTCGTGGGGATAGGAATGACGATAAACATGTGGGCCCATCGAAATCCGTGACCACCGAAAATTCCATCGAAACTGTACGTGAATTCATCAAAAATCAGCCGAAGTCATCATTGAAATTTATGGAAATAGAATTGAACATCTCCAAAACAACGATTTATCGCATTTTGACCGAGCATTTGGGCTTACGAAAGGTGTGTGCACGGTTTGTTCCGCACAAATTGACTGACGACCAAAAATTGCTCAGAATCCATCATTCGAAGGACGACTATTTGACCAAAAACAACATTTTAACCATTAACCACTTCCGTATTCACCTGATATGGCACCTTACGACTTCTTTATTTTCGGAAAAATGGATTTGCCCATAAAAGGAAAGTGTTATGCAGACCAGGCCATTCAAAAGGCTTGCACCGGCATACTGGCGGCCATACCGGCCAACGAGCTAAAACACTAGTTCGACATGCTTTTGGACCGTTCAAAAAGCTGTGTTGAAGCAGAAGGAGACTATTTTGATTAAAATAAATTGATTTTTCTGAAAAACTCATTTGTTCTGTTTTTGTTTTTTTTTTTAAGTCCTGTTTACTTCGGAACGCACCTTGTAGACGTGTTTCGAAGCACCGCTATCGTATTATGTTAATATTTCTCTCGGCCAATCCACACCAGCCTTTTTTGAGTGATTGGCATACAATCGAAAATGTCAAACCTTATCCAGATTGCAACACTAGTGTTGCCAAATCCTGAACTATAAAACACAAATTACGTACAAATATTTGTAACAGTGGTTACATACATATATTGTGTATATACTTATTGTATATGTTGCACGTATTTAACACAAGTTTTGCGCTTCTAAAGTCAAACCCCATTGCCCAGAATCTGGTTTCCAAATTGAAACTTGCAGTTTCGGCTAATGCGTAAAAGCAATCTTAACAACCACAACGTAACAACAAATTAACTCATTGCAAACACGTAATTATATGAAAAGCAATTTCCACCAAAGGAGCACGACTTAATTAAATATTTGATCTATAGAAACTTATTCGTCACTTTAACCATTGCTGTTGATGCTTTTCTACGCCTTCTCATTTTTGTTTACCCACTAGCTTCTGGCATATAACTTCTTCACGTGCTCAACACTGTTGTTGTCATAACATTACTTTGCTACTATCAGGCCCGATGAGAGATGTGGGGGGAGGGTGGTGTCGGGGTTGATTCCCAACGGGCACGGAGTTCATGCAGGGGTCCGTATTTTCACTTAAGGCCAAAGCAATTTCTTGAACTTACAGTCATTTTCATTTCTATGGCAGTTCCATGATATGAAAAAAGGTGACCCAACGCAGCTGCAAGAAGTTTGCAAAGAAGTCCGATAAGTTGCGCAATGAAGCTATTCCCCTCATATACGTTTACGACGCGTCTGAGGGCAGGACTTCAAGACTAACACTGTGCTTTGAGGAAGAATAAGCCAAACAGATAGACTATTCACTTTTTCACTGCCGCAAAAGCTCTAAAAGTTGCAATTAAGAGAAGATCGGAGGATAGGTATAGAGAGTTCGGTACGTAGGCTTGCGACTCTTTCGCCAATTTCCTCCGACGTTTTCGAACTGTCGGTGCACCATTAATATGCAATGCTTTTGAGGTCCAAGACAACGCTCCATACCTAATAATCGGTCACTTGATCACGGTGTACATCCACCTGATAATCCTTTTCTTGCAGCCCAGGATTTCCCAGTTAGTCGATTGCACGCATTTAGCTTTGACTAAGGTTAGATCCACATGCTGCTCACACCGCAGGGTGGATTCACGACTAGGCTTTATAAGAGGGGGATAGCACTGCTCCTTGTGGACACCCTCTTGTGGTGCCGAGACGAATAATAGTATCCCCTACGGTGGTTTCAGTAATACTGGTGTACTTATTGACCTAAAAGATTTCGCCAATGAATAGCTCTTCCTTCCTACCTTGTGTATTAAAATCGGGGTTCTGGGATCCAAGCAATGATTCCGAGATATACGCCAACACAAGGCAATCTCTCACCAGCCGAATAAGGTAGATCAGAAGAATTTGCTTTCACTGTTGCAAAAGTGCTGGAAAGATGCCGTCTGTCCTCGCGCATTAAATATCTGTCTTGCACTTATCCAATAAGTGCGAGATGGCGTGCGTTTCTCCTATTTCTTGCAGCAAATATAAATTCACAACCCATATTATCAACACTTAGATTACTACTAATAATGAATTCCAAGAGAGACTCACCCCATGTGTTGCAGTTCGTGCTGCTCCAATCTATGTGATGGGCGTTTACGTCACATCCCAAGATTAGGGACAACTTGTTAATTCTGCAGTAGTCTACTAGGCTCTGTACAGCCTCTGGGGGTGTAGCTGGTGTTTCCCATGCGTTGCAGGGGGCAATGTTGCCGCTAACTCTCTTGCGCGCGGTCTTTTCAACATCCTTAGAAGTTATTCTCTTCTGGAGATGCCTCAGGTACCACTTAAGGTGGGTGGTGTTCATGCTCTTCCTATGAGGGTTATCTTGTACTTCTTGTACTGGTGATAGGCCATCGTTACTTCCTGTTGGGAAGGTTCCGTTAGAATACAGCCGAATTTCCCTCCTGGTTACAAGTCATCCAATAGGCACGGTGGTCGACTAACACCCTGGATTAGGAGGGGCAGCTCTTGATGGCCGCACACATTATCTCTGACAACCCTCCTGAGCAGTGCCATGCCGCACCATTCACACCGGTTGGGAGGTGTCGAGTATGCCTTTTGACATAAGTTCCTGCACAAGGAAAATGTGCCTATCATTCGAAGAGACTGAGTATAAAATATTGCCGGAGAGTGTTGGGACAGCAGATGTAAAAATTGAATTTTTATAAAATTAACGGATCAACATAATATAAACGCAGGGACTTTGACTTCCAAAACTGCATATTGCTTTATATATGGGAGTTAACCGAAATCTTGTTTTCATCATTTGAAACGAATATTGAGGACTTGAATATTTACGAGATATGTAAGCCAAAATTACAAGCAAATAGTTGGTGATTTTGGAATTTCGCGGGAATAGTGGATACCAAATGGTATAGAACAAAGAACATCTTACCGTGCTAAGGAACGCCGATGAATATGAAAACTCTTGACACCCTAAGTCATGCGCAATGGAAAAACAAGTAAGGAAGGGCTAAGTTCGGGTGTCACCGAACATTTTATACTCTCGCATGATAAAGTGATAATCGAGATTTCATTATCCTTCATTTACATATTTTTCAAATACCGTATTTGTGTAAAGTTTTATTCCGCTATCATCATTGGTTCCTAATGTATTTATTATGCAGAGAAGGCATCAGATGGAATTAAAATAGCATTATATTGGAAGAAGGCGTGGTTGTGAACCGATTTCACCCATATTTCGTACATGTCATCAGGGTGTTAAGAAAACATTATATACCGGATTTTAATTGAAATCGGTGGAGCAGTTCCTGAGATATGTTTTTTGGTCCATAAGTGGGCGACGCCACGCCCATTTTCAATTTTTAAAAAAGCCTGGGTGCAGCTTCCTTCTGCCATTTCTTCCGTAAAATTTAATGTTTCTGACATTTTTTGTTAGTCGGTTAACGCACTTTTAGTGATTTTCAACATAACCTTTGTATGGGCGTGGTTATTATCCGATTTCTTCCATTTTGAACTGTATATGGAAATGCCTGTATTAAACGACTCTATAGAGTTTGGTTGACATAGCTATGCGATCCTTTGTGCCGAATTTCACTTTAATATCTTTATTTATGGCTTTGTTATGACACTTTGTACGTTTTCAGTTTTCGCCATTTCGTGGGCGCGGCAGTTGGCCGATTTTGCCCATCTTCGAACTTAACCTTCTTATGGAGCCAAGAAATACGTGTACCAAGTTTCATCATGATATCTCAATTTTTACTCAAGTTACAGCTTGCACGGACGGACGGACGGGCAGACAGACATCCGGGTTTCAACTCTATTCGTCACCCTGATCACTTTGGTATATATAAACCTATATCTGACTCTTTTAGTTTTAGGACTTACAAACAACCATTATGTGAACAAAACTATAATACTCTCCTTATCAACTTTGTTGCGAGAGTATAATAAAGCGTACAGTGGCTATAAAGTATCTAGTTTAGTTAAATATCTAAACGAACTTCATAAAGAGGGGACTTGTAAGGCAAGTTATAAAGAACAAGTAAGGAAAGTCTTTTTACTCTTGGAATTTCCCACGACCAAATTCAGGGAAATACTTAAAGTACCAAACGTCAATTAAGAAATCGGAATCCAAGCAATTATATACATATATATAACTCATACACTGACTACCATATTTGACATAATGTTTGTTAGAGTATCGAAAACAATTACATATATAGAGCCCTATATGGGAATTTGTGTAATTGGAAGAATTTCACATATTTTTGTCATTAAGCTATAGTATATCCAATATAATAGATGCTGTTGATTTTGATGAAAGTTTGAAGATGATATATTAGGTATATAGGAGATTGTGTTGTCCCGATTTTATATATTTTTTGTCAATACTACAAACAATTAAAAGGCCACAGACTAATAAAACATCCCAATGTTTCATCTACGTTCCACACACACAATCACCAATCATATGAAGTAAAGTCAATCTGGTATTTGAAAATCATGATATTGGTTATATTGGGTCAAGTTTTCGCCCAATTTTATCCATTTTGGTCACAATGATGCGCTGTTATGAGTAAAGCATTGTCATTGTCTTATTAAGATAACTAACATATTGGCCGTTATATGCGGTATAAAGTCAACCGGAAGTTCGAAAATCGTAATTTTAAGAAACTAAGAGAAGTATTGATCGGCTTCAAATTTTTGGTACACAGACATTGTATTATCAGGAGAGAAATTTCTCTGAATTTCAATTATACCTATGTATATCTCACAAATTGACCGATATTTTCTATTAAAATATAGGTGCTGGGGTCCGCATATTCGGTACCGAGGTGGTTGAGCCATTTTGGTTCGACTCGGACAATTTTTGCTGGCATAGTTCAAAGGCACTATTCGTGAAAGTTTTATTTCGTTACATTAATTGTTTCTTGATTTGTATACCAGAAAGTGACAATTAAAAATTTTGTTATATGATAAGTAGGCGTGGTTACGAGAGTATAAAAATTGTGTTATATGATAAGTAGGCGTGGTTATAGACCGAGTTCGCTTATTTTCACACTTAGACCTAGGAATAGTAAAATGTGGTTCTGTACCGAATTTGGTTTAAATCTATCGAACAGATCCCGAGATATGTGATTTCTCTTAAAAGAGGGCAATGCCACTCCCATTTTCCAATTTTGACCCGAGCTCTCACAAAAGGAATACCATCTCGGTTGTAGAATTTACTGTCTCTGGAATTTTTCATTGTTGACTTATCGCGCCCCCTTTTTTAAAATCTTTAGCACACAGGTACCCCTCGCTACTGCGATCCTCTATGCCCAATTACAGTTCCATATTTCAATTTAGTGCATAGTTATGGGACTTTATCGGTTTTCATTTGATGGATGGATGGGCTCATCTACGAACTCGTCTTTACCTTTCTCCACGGAACATATATTCCAAGTTATTACGTTATAACATATGTATTTATTTAAACTGGAATTGGTATGCCAAATTCGATTAGTTTCTCTTTGCACAGATTGAAAAGCAGAAGGAACAAAGCAATATTAGAAATTTTTACAAATAATACCACGCTGAGATTACCAAAAAATATCGAAACTGGTTTGTTAAAGAAAAATCTTTTCTAATGCTAAATTGAGATAATTGTGTGAGTCTTTCATGTATGCGTGTGCGATAATGGCAAAATCAAACTTCTGCGAAACTTTCTCGTAATGCTTATGTAATCAAAGCGAACATTTCACATCTGAATTCTGAAAAGTAAAATCAAAGGTAAACTATTCACGGCAAAAGTGAAGGAAAGAAAGTGAGGTTCGAAAAAGTAAAACAAACGCCACAAGTTCACATGGGAATGCTGATGACTGAATCATAAGTAATTTACGCATAATGTTGTTGCTGTTATGTGGCGTTGCGATTGTTGTTGTGCGCTTGTGTGCAGTTTACGCTTTTTTATTGAAAGCGAAATTGAATTGACTGACTTAAGTATTTGGTTCAGGCGTTTACTTCCATCAGTATGTGCATTGTGGATACACACACATACAAGCATACGTGTTCGCCGGCTTGGGTTTGTAATGCCGATAACACACGCTTGTGTGTGTCGCTGTGAGGCTTGTGAGCGTGAACTTTTTATTAGCATATTTATGAGTAAAAGTGAAATCAATACAAAACTTTTTGCAAATATTTACCAATTGAGAAATAAATAAAAAGTAGAGGCGACAGAAGAAAGCCGTCTAAGAGTAAATATGTACATACTTACATATACATTGTACAGCAAACGTAAGTACCTCAGTGGCATACTTAAAGTAAAGACAACAAATGTACATGCAAATAGCTCTAAATAACCAATTCGTAACCAATTCGAAGATTATGTTAAGTAACTTATGTAAATACTTAAAAGAAGGTAAAGAAACGATGGGTATAGATCTTAAGTATTAAAGACTGAGGCGCACACATTACATAAGCTTTATTAATAGAGATCGTTATAGCCGTTGGATATGAACTACGTTTTTGGTTGATTCTCTCTTTCCCTCCTTACTCTTCCTAGTTATTTGCTTGTACATCTTCTTCATATTTCTTAACTACTCTTTTATTGATTGATCTTTACATTCACTAAGCTAATAACTTTTTCTTTCAACTACACTGTACCAAAACAATACATTCCTCTCTAGATTTAGTCCATCGTTGTCTGTGCTCTTAGTTGTAAGCGTTGTTCCTCTAATTATTAAAAAAGTAACCATTAATTGTTAAACAACTTATTACATAGTTGGCCATATGAAGCAAAAATGTATTAACTGTCATTAAACATTAAATATGTCAGTAATATGTGTGTGTTGTTGAATTAAATTGCTTAGATTTAACGATAAGTTCTTTGAAGTACAATGCATACTTAAATCCTTCAGAGGCTTCAGAAGAAATCGTCAAAGTAAGGCCAATGGTTTGCCTTTCTAACAACCAACGCTCTTTGCTAAATTTATTCTGAGCACACACCCTTACTCGAACAATGTAAATGAGAAATCACATACTAACTAACACAAAATTTAGATATTCCAAACCAAAAGTCATTTCCACCGCCGTTAACGCAGATTTTCCTCCTTAGGCATTGGAAAAAAATAACTTCAAATCTCGTCGTGCTAACAATCAGTCAAATATAAGAAATGGCGGCTTCAAATAAAGAGCTCATCATCGCAACAGCAGCAACGACGGATGCTTTTAGTAGCAACCTTAAACGCACCGAATGCTTCCGACGCACTGAGTGAACGACTGACTGCCTCTATTAACTTTTGTTGACGTGACCTGCAAACCGGTTGAATGGACAGAGCCGACGCTAACGCCGTGAATGCCAATTTGTGCCATTACCGAACGTCTCTCAACATGTGTAGGCCCAAATGATGAATGCAAAAACAAGGGAGTTGTTGCTCTCAGTCTGTGCAAGAAGTGATGAGTCGAAGTGATTATCATATTTTGTATTAAAATCTCAAGCATGGCGTTGGAAAGCTGCAGTACCATAACATACATATTTATGGTACTGCAGCTTTCCAATACTATAAGAGTTATGAGAAAAACTTTACAGACGCGTTGGCATGCGGTTGAATGTTTATTAAGCAATCTCTACGTAACAATTGCGAGAAGAGAATTTCAAATTGGAAGCATTAAACCCAAACAAAAATTTATTACACCACTTTTTGATATTTGGGGTAAACTTTTCCTAAATAACTACCGTTCACCCAGGTGTTGTTTCCTAGTTATGCACCTGGAAATAAAATAAAAAAACTTAAGGTGCCGAAATACTGTAACAAATCTTTATTGTCTTAACAAGGAAGGAATGGTGCATTCGTACATTTTATACCGTCGCAAGAATCGAAGCCGGGGAAATACCTTCAGGAGTTGACAAAACTTTATTTTATGGAATTCAACCTCTATTATTCGACGAAACCGTGAAAGAATAACATTCATATTTGGTATTTTATTAACTTATGAAGGGTGTTTTTTTAGACAAGTGGTTTTCAAGAAGATACATATTTGACGTATATAATATAATGTGATGACCAAGAATTTAGTTTTTTTTTTATAAAGATAAGGGTTTGCCAAAAAGCTTTAAAATGATGTGGAGCAAGTGATCGCCGCGGCTGGCTCGAATAAATTTCAACCAAGAGGTTCAAATTTTGAACTACCTTTGCGGCCAATGGGGCCAATCGTCTCGACCTTGTCTGCGTAGACAAGCGACTTCACATAACCCCACAAAAAGTAGTTCAGCGGTGTTATATCGCACGATCTTGGAAGACATACCACAGGCCCACGACACGAGATAATGCGCTCACAAAAAGTTTCCTTCAATAAATTGATTGTTTTGTTGGCTGTAAGGCATGTAGCGTATTTTTAGTGATGTCGTCCACTTCAAAATTCTCCAATTCCTGTACAACCAATGCTTCCCTTTGCCCATAGAGCACACCAAACAGTGACTTTTTGAGGATATAATGGCGTCTTAACAATGGTTTGTGCATTATCATCACTCCAAACGCGACAATTTTGCGAAATGAGCTTCACTCATTTCGGTCTTCTTAGATACTATGCTCCACAACAGCAATAGGGACTTCAGTGCGCGCTGTACTGACGCATTATCCACTAGAGAAAATGTGGTGTGAACCGATCCATGGTTTCTCGAGTTACCGAATCCTGTGGGCGATTATGTGGACCGAATATTGGACGAGGCGAACAATGTATCACGTGAACCGAATCATTATTTTTGGAATAAATTTGAACGATCTGCAGAAGTTATTTCTTATTAGTCTGTTTATTATGAAATGGCAAGCCAAACAGATTATACTTGTAAATCAAGTGACAGCTGTCAAAAAGATCAACTACGAAAAAAGTGTTGTTGAATGGAACCATACGTCTAAAATAACACCCCTTACTATAGATCATAAACTCATTTAGTCTAACTAAACTTACTATATTTTGCTTCAGGACCGCAATGTATGTATGTATATAATAAAATCAATCAACTTAACTAGTATAAGATATAAGAATATGATGTAAAGTCAATATTATATAATATATTGAAAGTATTGGGTATATGTATAAGGAAATAGTCAACAAGAAAAACGGAAATTATTATATGTGAAATTAAATCCGTGAATACGGAGAGTCCTGGACTAATTGCATTAATTTGTGACATTATGCAAATATACTGAATATTTAGTTTCCACGCAATTCTATAAAGATAACTCATGCGGACATATTCAGATTAAGATGTTACAAACAACTGTTAGCTGAGCAAAACTATTATACATGTGACGGGAGTATACCTAAATATTAATATGTACTTATGTATGTAAGTATATAGACTCTGTGTCCAAAAATGGTGGATAATAATGCCGGTCGCCCAGTCGGAAACGTGCCATGCATGAACGAACACTTTCACATGTCATAGCCACTAACGAAAATATTTGATAAATATGTGCACATACATACATACATTCATGTGTATGTGTGTAAGTATTCGTTTGTATGTAAAGCGAAAACGTGAAAAATGCCAGACATGTCATTTGAGGTAGCGTTAAACGAGTGTTTGCATATGACAAGGTGTGTATGTTTATACGTGTATGCGTTAGTTAAATTACAGTTATCCAGTGAACAGTAAAATTGTGTACCCAGAAATATTTCAATTTCGCTTGTGAAGAAAGTGGATGCTATTTTTGGAATGATTTGGTTTACACAAATTCTTCAATTCATAATTTTATCCCAGACTTGTTAGGTTGACGATGAATATGCAGCGCACACTCATATATGTACATACATACATACATATTTAAATACAACGACAAATTAAATCCACATATTTCAAGTGAACCATTAGCTAAGTAGTATGTAGAGGATTGTCGGGGCATTTGCCGCTCCTCCAATGGATGGGTGGATTAATTGATTGTTATCAACATTGCCTTTGCTTATCGGATATTTTGTTTTATTTCGGTTTTGTACTTTTGTTTCAAAGTTCAGTGCGACAATGACTGAGCTGACGCAATAAGCGTACTAACCGTTGAAGTGGATAATTTGGAAAACATGTTTTTCAAAAAGAGGGTGATACGAAGAAAGGTTAGAATTGAGCATTTCACAAACTCGCCCAGTACTACCAAATGTGTGGCTTATAATTTGTTAACACTTCGATTGCGGAATGGAAATGCGCATATTATTTACGAGTACATCGTAATCGTAATGCTCTTTAGGTTAGGTTAGGTTAGACTGATAGACCAATAGGCTAGGCCCAGTTTTGGGCCTTGGATACCAGATGGAGTACAGTTACTAGGGACATGAGGAGTAGTCATGCTTGACGCGAATTTCAACAGACTCTGTGGTTTCAACATCGATACCTCCTTCAGTGTATCATACCGTGGGGACCCCGGATGCTTACAGCGTAGTCATTCTGCGGACGTGTGTCACCACCAGACGGTGACCAGTTAATATTCTGACTTCGTTCCTATAGTTTCTTCTATGGAGTACCAATAGGAATTTTGTGTACTTCCAATATAACGTTTACATGACTTTTGCAATTTTGCAACCAGGTAGCTCATTTCATCGGGTTTTGATTTTATTTACCATGCTTCTTTACAGATCGTCCTATATCGTACTCGTTACATCGTACTTTTAATCATCTTTAGTCTTGAGTAGATGTCCACCAGATGTAACAAGCATTTCTTTTTTATTCGAACTAGTGTTAATATTTAAATAATGAATGTTGAATGGTAGCAGGATTATATTCTTTCCGATTTGTCCGTAGATCTATAAGAATCGCCTTATGTTGGCGGTATAGCAGCTTCTTCTCCTAATATTATATTAAATTATTTTTATTCTGTGCTCATCAACTCTCGCACAACAAGCAATTATTTACCGTTTTTAAATATTATAATAAGCAATTGCTCTCTTTTTTTCATTAGCATTTGTAGGTACAATACATATTTGTTACAAAATTACATGTGAGCCAGTTTTTAAAGCATAATGCCATTGATTATTGGTTTCCAGTTGTTGGTTGTGGGTCGTTAGCCATCAGTTGCTCAGCGTTTCATTTGTTTTGCTGGTTTTCGCGGTCAATTTCATACTAAGTAGTTCACAACGATAATAGCAATTTTTACTTTCGTATTTTATTCGTCGGACAAGTACTTCGAGTATGTCGTGAAGCAAGTCCACAATGTGAATTGTGTCAGTAATGTTAACTTCTTCAACAGGTAAGTATTGATGTTATTGATACTTTTCTTTTGTTGTTTTTTTTATTGTCACCTTGCGGTTGCTTGCGGTTTTCCATAATTTATCTTGTACCTCGTTATTTACTTTCAGCAATTATTGGCAGCGTGTGGTTGACCATTTGCTTTGTGCACCAATAATGAAGTTAAATATTATTACTTTGTTCAGTTTCAAAGCATATATTTTATTGTTATAAAATATCATGTTGGTTACTAACATCTACCGATTTCCGAGGAATGGGCACACTTTTTCAGCAAGCAGCAATAATAAATAGCTGAATAGTTCTCACAATAATTTGTTTTATTTAGTTCAAAGAAGTACTTATTATGTTTTATTAATTCAGTTGCTACTACTGAATTCGTAAAATGACAATCATTTTTTTAATGAAAAATTTCTAATACTAGATTTAAACACAATACATACATACATATACATATGTATGAGCATATGGAAATTTTTTCAGTGAAGATGTGAATGTTTTTTTGGTCATATGAATAATAAAATATAAGAAACTGATGTAGATGAATTGACATTGAGTTAACCAAAGATTTTAGTGTAACTGGGGTAATGTTGTTCTACTCTTGCGCTAATGCCTTTTCTAATACTTTGTTGGTCTCGAATTATCTGCTATTCTCTTGAGAAAAGTGTATCCCAGAGGTACTCGATAGAGTTTAAATCGGAGCTTTTTGCTGGCCCATACCCTCTGGTATGTTTTGTTATTTAGCTGAAAGGTCCAGTTATCGCCATAAATCTGTCCCGCAAATTCGATTAGTTCATCATTCAATAAGTCAGCATACATTTTCGCGTTCCTTTTAGTTGAAATGAGCACATTGAAATCTTTCCTACAAAACAAAATCCAGCCCAAACCATAACCGATTCCCCACAATGAATACAGCGGTGACAGATGCGTCTTTGTTGCTTCACTTGCCGCCAATATTTCTTCGATCAATAAATACAACGTTTCTCCACTCTGCAATCCAAAATTAAGTTCGGGTGTCACCGAACATTTTATACTCTCGCATGATAAAGTGATAATCAAGATTTCATTATCCGTCATTTACATATTTTTCAAATACCGTATTTGTGTAAAGTTTTATTCTGCTATCATCATTGGTTCCTAATGTATATACGAGTATTATAAAGAGAAGGCATCAGATGGAATTCAAAATAGCTTTATATTAGAAGAAGGCGTGGTTGTGAACCGATTTCACCCATATTTCGTACATGTCATCAGGGTGTTAAGAAAACATTATATACCGAATTTCATTGAAATCGGTCTAGTAGCTCCTGAGATATGGTTCTTGGTCCATAAGTGGGCGGCGCCACGCCCATTTTCAATTTTTAAAAAAAGCCTGGATGCAGCTTCCTTCTGCCACTTCTTCCGTAAAATTTAGTGTTTCTG